>NC_069502.1:622302997-622487997 GCF_027579735.1 Bombina bombina | reverse complement strand
AAGCACACTAATAGCACTCCCTGCACTATATAAGTATAAGCCATACTAAAAAAGTGTGGCCACATAAAGATGCTCTGATTAAAATATTTAACTATCCACTTGTAATACCAAATTGAGCTTTATTACTTGCAAGAAGTTGTACAAAAGATAACACTCCCTGCAGTATAATTTCCGCTTCACATTTAATCTAGTTATACATATTTTCTTCTAGTTTAGCTTAAAGGGACACTGAACCCAAATTTTTTCTTTCGTGATTCAGATAGAGCATGCAATTTTAAGCAACTTTCTAATTTCCTCCTATTATCAATTTTTCTTCGTTCTCTTGCTATCTTTAGTTTGAAAAGAAGGCATATGAGCTTTTTTTGGTTCAGATCTCTGGACACCACTTTTTATTGGTGGATGAATAGTTATCCACCAATCAGCAAGGACAACCCAGGTTGTTCACCAAAAATGGGCCGGCATCTAAACTTACATTCTTGCATTTCAAATAAAGATACCAAGAGAATAAAGAAAATGTGATAATAGGAGTAAATTAGAAAGTTGCTTAAAATGTCGTGCTCTATCTGAATCACGAAAGAAAAAAATTGGGTTTAGTGTCCCTTTAACTAATTTGTATTGGCATCATATAATCCTCTCTTTCTCTCTCTCTCTCTCTCTCTCCCTATATATATATATATATATATATATATATATATATATATATATATATATATATATATATATATATATATATATATATATATTTTATATATATATATATATATATATATATATATATATATATATATTTATTAGATATACCAGCTAGCATAGGATTGTAACGACTGTGGTCTAGAACCCACCTACCCTAAATGCTGAGATGAGTGCCCAGGTGCACAGAGGTTTAAAAGATAATTAATTATGTTAAGAGAAAAATAATGTAAACCCTATCCAGCACTCCCACATATAGCCTGAAATAAAAATAATGAAGTAGGAGCTGGAGAGTCTCAAAACAAACACACAAACACAGATGTCAGGTATGATGCAACAAAATAATTTAATTGTGAAAAAATGAAACAATGTGCATGAAAGTAAATAAGGATAACACTATTCGTCATCCAAAAATAATCCTAAGCATATGCGATTCATTCATTACCCAACATACAAACAGGGGATCTAAAAAATCCAGTTACACAGTGCGTCCACTAAATAAATAAAGAGTAAATCTGTACTATTGTAAAATTGCAGGCAATAACATACAGCCAAATAAGCACAGTCCTCCTGAAGTATACCTCTGACTAAATCCTATGTAGGAAAGTTCCTTGTGGTTAGGAGCGTACTTGCAGATATTAATGACATATACGGGGCCAAACTTGAAACCAATAGTCCCTGTACTTTATCCCCACCACTCACTCAAATCCAGAGAGAGCTGACCAAATGCCAAAGTGGCTGAGTTTACCATTCAGCAGGGATTGCTGGCGTCCTTCTCCATGTCAGATGTAACTAACGCTTTCACATTTCATGTTACCCAGTGTTACCTGAATACAGAGTCTCAAGGAATCTTCACCCCGTGTCTCCTCCGTGAAAGATTTACCACCACTCACCACTGATTTGTTCGTGTCCACGTTATTGTGAAGTTGCATAGGAGACCAGTCAGAGGTAATCGTTGGGATAGGATGCTGTAATTACAGACAGCGTGGAAGTCGCAACTGCTACACGTGTTTCACCCTACATCACAGAGGGCTTCCTCAGGCACAGTGAATCGATATCCGTTCTAGGTATTCAGCTCTATTTACCAAGAGCCCCACAGGTGAATTGAAACAGCATTAATTATTGCACAAAGTAACAAAAGAAAAAACCCAAAATGTAACTTAATTAAATAGAACAAACTAAAATAGTAACAAGCATCGTTGCTCAACCTGACATTCGTGATAAGCACTGATTAATCAAAAAAACGAAAGTAGTACCAAATACACATATATAATTACATAGATATACACATAGCTGCCAGATAATAATAAACAGCCTGAGCAGACATGTGCAAATAGTATACTCAAATTATAATGGCATCCATATAGAGGATTCAAAGAACCTATCAAGTGAGCCCATAGACATGAGTATGGTAATGGAGTAAAGATCAATATATCCTGATATGTACTTCAGGTCTGGTGGTATATAAAATATAACCACATATACCCTACATGGTACATACTAATATAATTATCCATTACTTTAAGTACTTAGAAAGGGAGCAAAGTTTAATTCTTCATTTAGTCCAAATGGTTGCAATGAATTTAAATTATATATCCATCTGCATTCAGATTTTAAGAGTAAATTATCCCAGTCACCCCCTCTTTCACTGATGTCTATTAATTCTAGGCCCAGGAATTTTAAATCATGTACATTGCTCTGATGTATCTCAAAGAAATGTCTCGCAACACCAGTGTCCTTAATTTTCTCGTTGAGAATATCCCTTCTGTGCTCCTTCATGCGTTCCCTAAACTCTATATAGGTTTTGCCTACGTAAAATCTGGGGCAGGAGCAAAAGGCGACATAGACTACTCCCTCGCTGCGGCATGTGATATGGCCCTTTATTCTATGGGGATGACCCCTGATATCAATCATCAACTGGCCCTTTAAGATATGTTTGCACATTTTACACTTGCCGCATTTATAACAGCCATCTTTCTTTTGGTGTTTCCCTAACCAATCATTATTTCCTTTATAGTGGCTATGAACTAGTTTGTCTTGAAGTGAGGGGGCTCGTCTAGCTGTCATTAAGGGATAGTTCCCAACAATTTTGTGAATGTCTGTGTCTGTAGTTAGAATATTCCAGTGTCTACGTAAAACCTTTCTTAGTTCTTCCCATTCTGAATTAAATGTACTAATAAATCTAACCTCAGAGCTGGTTTGTCTTTCCACTGTTTCATATAATAATTTTTCATGTGGGGTTTCCCTCGCTCTGTGGTATCCCTTCTTAATGATTTTATTAGGATATCCCCTGGCTTTAAACCTCTCTTTCAAATCATCTGCATATTGTTTAAATGATAAGTCAGATGAGGAATTTCTCTTCTGTCTAAGGTATTGTCCAATAGGGATAGAATTAATTTGATGTTGGAGGTGGTTGCTCTAAGCTTCAAGAAGTGTGTTAGCAGATGTGCTTTTCCTGAATGTTTCTGTTACCAATCTGTTTTCACTCTTAGAGATTTTTAAATCTAAAAAGGTTAAAGATTCATAGCTCCAATCAAATGTAAATTTCAAATTCCATTCATTATTGTTTAGTAACTGCATAAATTTAAGCAATTCATCAGATGTGCCCTCCCATAATAGGAGGACATCATCGATGTAGCGAATCCATAATATTATTGATTTATCATATTCTGTAGCGACATCCAGAATATTTTAATTCTCCCATTTACATGCATAGTACAGAGATGCATAGGTTGGGGCACAGCAAGCACCCATTGCTGTTCCCCTTATTTGTCTATAATATTTACCATCATATCTAAAATAATTTCTGTTCAAAACAAAACTGAGCAAGTCTGTAACAAAATTGGTGTGGTCAATGAATTTAGGACCCCTTTGGCTTAAAATGTCCTTAATTGTATCAATACCTTTGGCATGAGGGATGGAGGAATATAGTGCTTCCACATCAATGGACACTAAAATTGTTTGTGGGGTTAATACCACATCATCAAGTTTTCTCAGAACTTCTGTAGTGTCCTTGACGTAGGAAGGTAGGGAGGTAAGATGGGGGTGTAGACACCAATCCAAATATTTAGTAACGCCTTCAGTTAACCCCCCCATGCCTGACACTATTGGTCAGGGGGGGCAACTTCTGTTTATGTATTTTAGGTGTCGTGTAGAAAGTAGGGGTGACTGGAAATTTAACCTGCATATAGGATAGTTCTTTTTTATTTATAAGGCCATCCGCTAGCGCTTTATTGAGGATATTATCTAGCTCATCCTTATATTGATCAGTGGGGTTCACTTTCAATTTTTCATATTGAGTTATATTGTTAAGTTGTCTTCTTTTATACAAAGACATTTTTGTGCCTCGACACAGGGTATGATTTTGTAAGTCCTGTATATAATGCAATGTGTTTTTGTCTTGTATTACATCGTAATTATTTATCTATAATACATAGAAGGGTTGCACCGATACCGATACTAGTATCGGTATCGGTACCGATACCAAGTATTTGCATGAGTACTTGTACTCGTGCAAATGTACCGATACTTAAACAGATACCTCCACTTCCTACCCATATGATATCTTGTGGCGTTTTTTTCAAACTGCATGTTCCCATTTCATTTTAAACTGGAGTTGAGACTAAACTAAAAATTGTTTACTACTGTTCTGCCAATACAAATTGCTGTTATTTGTATTATTGTAGAAGAGATCACTGTACCTCATTTAGACAAACCCCTGAAGTACTGGGCAGTTAATAAACAGATTTCCAGCTCTGGCTAAAATGGCCCAAAAATATGTAGTGTGGAAAGTGAAAGACTGTTGAACTTAGAGTCGAACCTCCATACAAATGTCAGATTTATGTTATATAACAGCCCTACAACCCAATTGCATCACCCCTTTAAATTTAATATTTTATTGTAATATTTTTTATTTATAAACGTGTTCAGTGAACTTTGTGACAAATAAAACTCTTTTATTATTTCATAATGTCTTTTGAATTACAGTCCTCTATAGTTATAAAGAAGGAATCTTAAATAATAATTATTATTACTGTATTGTGCTTGGTAAAATGTCACATGACATTAAAAAAAAAGTATCTGTAATTGGTATCGGCGAGTATTTGAAAACAAGTATCGGTACTTGTACTCGGTCATAAAAAAATGGTATTGGTGCAACCCATGATAGAGATATTGAATCCTATGATTGACCCAAGATAACAAGTCTCTAGTATGAGACCATAATAAACATTGAATACATTTTTACTCAAAAGAGTGCTTGATTCCTTTTTCTTATGGTGCATTTATTAAGATGTTCCATTTCTTTTTCTTATAGTCTATGATTATATTTCATTACATAGGGTCTGCACCACTACTATTATTGAAAGATATAATATTGTAATATATTTCTCATTTGTATATATGTATATATATATAAAAATATAAATATATATATATATATATATATATATATATATATATATATATATATATATATATATATTGTGCTCATAAGTTTACATACCCTGGCAGAATTTATGATTTCTTGGCCATTTTTCAGAGAATATGAATAATAACACAAAAACGCTTCATTTACTCATGGTTAGTGTTTGGCTGAAGCCATTTATTATCAATCAACTGTGTTTACTCTTTTTAAATCATAATGACAACAGAAACTACCCAAATGACCCTGATCAAAAGTTTACACACCCCAGTTCTTAATACTGTGTATTGCCCCCTTTAACATCAATGACAGCTTGAAGTCTTTTGTGGTATTTGTGGATGAGGCTCTTTATCTTCTCAGATGGTAAAGCTGCCCATTCTTCCTGGCAAAAATCCTCCAGTTCCTGTAAATTCTTGGGCTGTCTTGCATGAACTGCATGTTTGAGATCTGCCCAGAGTGGCTCAATGATATTGAGGTCAGGAGACTGAGATGGCCACTCCAGAACCTTCACTTTATTCTGCTGTAGCCAATGACAGGTCAAATTGGCATTGTGTTTAGGATCATTGTCATGTTGGAATGTCCAAGTACGTCCCATGCGCAGTTTCCGGGCTGATGAATGCAAATTTTCCTTCAGTATTTTTTGATAACATACTGCATTCATCTTGCTATCAATTCTGACCACATTTCCTGTGCCTTTGTAGCTCACACATCCCCAAAAGATCAGCGATCTACCTCCGTGTTTTACCGTAGGAATGGTGTACCTTTCATCATAGGCCTTGTTGACTCCTCTCCAAATGTAGCGTTTATGGTTGTGGCCAAAAAGTTCAAATTTGGTCTCATCACTCCAAATGACTTTGTGCCAGAAGGTTTAAGGCTTGTCTCTGTGCTGTTTGGCATATTGTAAGCGGGATACTTTCTGGCATTTGTGTAGTAATGGCTTTCTTCTGGCGACTTGACCATGCAGCCCATCTTTCTTTAAGTGCCTCCTTATTGTGCATCTTGAAACAGCAACACCACATGTTTTCAGAGAGTCCTGTAATTCACATTGAAGTTATTTGTGGGTTTTTCTTTACATTCGTAACAATTTTCCTGGCAGTTGTGGCTGAAATTTTAGTTGGTCTACCTGACCGTGGTTTGGTTTCAACAGAACCCCTCATTTTCCACTTCTTGATTAGAGTTTGAACACTGCTGATTGGCATTCTTAATTCCTTGAATATCCTTTTATATCCCTTTCCTGTTTTATACAGTTCAACTACCTTTTCCCACAGATCCTTTGACAATTATTTTGCTTTCCCCATGACTCAGAATCCAGAAACGTCAGTGCAGCACTGGATGAAAGATTCAAGGGCCTGTCAGGAGTCCAGAAACTCATTGACCTTTTATACACACACACTAATTACAAGAAAACAGATCACAGGTGTGGATGGTTACCTTTAATAGCCATTTAAACCCCTTTGTGTGAACTTGTGTGTATGTTATCAGGCCAAAATCACCAGGGTATGTAAACTTTTGATCAGGGTCATTTGAGTAGTTTCTGTTGTCATTATGATTTAAAAAGAGTAAACATAGTTGATTTATAATAAATGGCTTCAGCCAGACATTAACCATGAGTGAAAGAAAAGTTTTTGTGTTATCATTCATATTCTCTGAAAATGGCCAAGAAATCATAAATTCTGCCAGGGAATGTAAACGTATAAGCACAACTGTATATATATATATATATATATATATATATATATATATATGAATCATGAAAGAAAATGTTTGGGTTACATGTCCCTTTAAGGAAAGCTGCAAATTTCAGCAATAGAAACCCTTTAAGACGTTTTTAATTATATTTTTTAAACACAGATATGAAATAAATACATTTTTGGATACTTATTTCCAGTGCTGTCTGTTTTTAATATACTTTTTATATCTGATTTACTTAATTTTAAAAAATTTCCACATTTTGTTATTATCAATAAGGATTTGGGGTTTATCTAACAGTAGAATAAAATATCAGGCATCTTCGTTTGAGTAAACATTGACAGTTATATCCTGCAAGTGCAATTAATTTGTAGTTGAGTTTTTGTTGCATTACTGACAGTTTATTCTATGCAATAAAAAGTGTGATACAGTGTTTATTTCAATGATCAATACTTAGAGGTTAGTAAGGGGATTCTATTATGGTAATTATAGTAAAACATCCTGCTATGAGTTAAACCTACATACCTGACATATTATTCCATCTTGACTGCTAACAAATCAATCAAGAAAGACTCTAAAGTATAGAAACAAGCTATTTATGGGAAATATCTGATTTTAAAAAAAAACTTTTTTTTTTTAGTTAAAGGGACAGTATACACCAATTTTAATATAACTGCATGTAATAAACACTACTATAAAGAATACGATGCACAGATACTGATATAAAAATCCAGTATAAAACTGTTTAAAAATGTACTCAGTTTAGCTCCATTGAAAAGGTAGCTGGAAAGACCACTGCAAGTGGGAAATAAGACACTCCCCCTCCCCTTCATTTGCATATGAAAAGACCCTTTACACAAACAGGAGCAAGCTGGATAGGTAGCTGACGGTATTCTCATAAAACTTTGGGGCTTGGTTAGGAGTCTGAAAATCAGAGCAATGTTATTTAAAAATAAGCAAAACTATACATTTAAAAAAAAAACAACAAAAAAAACTTTATTGGCTATATAAAAAATAGATCATCTACAAAACATTTGTGCAAAGAAAGAAAATGAGTGTATAATGTCCCTTTAGGGAAATTATTGCTCTGAGGTGAGTGCTGAAGGCTTTGTTTGGTGCAGAAACAGCTTAGTTCACAAATAAATTAAAGGGACATGAAATCCAAAATGTTTCTTTCATGATTTAGACAGAGCACACAAACTTAAACAGCTTTCCAATTTACTTCTAGTATCCATTTTGCTTCATTCTTTTGGTATACCTAATAGGATCAGGAGCAGGGAGCTAGCTGCTAATTGGAGGCTGTACATATATGCCTCTTGTCATTGTTTTACTGGTGTTCAGCTAGCTCCAAGTATTGCATTGCTGTTCTTTCAGAAAAGGATACAAAGAGAATGAAGGAACATTTATAATAAAAGCAAAGTAGAAAGTTATATAAAGGTGTATGCTCTATCTAAATTATGAAATATATATATTTTTTGTTTCATGTTCCTTAAATGTTAAAAGGACATCTATGCTCTATTCCATGGAATTATTCTATTTTTAAACAAATTCCCTTCTGATACTACTGTTTAGTTTGCATTACTGTTGTAAATTGTGTAACATAAAACATCTCCATAGACTTTAATGTTGTTACCACCAGTTTACACAGTTTACAACAGCAATGGAAGCTAGGTCTATGTGTTTAAAGGGACAGTAGACACCTTGCATTTTTTATATAAAATGTGGAATGTAACAAGATTGCAACATATTTCATTATATATTTTGTACTGTTTTCAAATAATTTAGCTCAGAATATTGAGCAATTTCTAATTATCACAACTTGAAATGAACCCTGCTAACTTCTCAAGGCTAACTCTGCTTCATATTTGTCCCTAATTGTCTGTATCAGATAACAAAATAATTACTTAATACTAACTCCTGGTACACAACAATTAGTAATATGGTTCGTGATTGGTGCATACGTGCATATAGCTGCTTCTAATTTGCTCGTCCGCTGTACCCTTAGCTGAAGTAGCACAACAGCACAACTTTAAAGGGAGAGTCCACTCCAGAATTTATATTGTTTAAAAGATAGATAATCCCTTTATTACCCATTCCCACAGTTTTGCACAGCCAACATTGTTTTATTAATACTTTTTACCTCTGTGATTACCTTGTATCTAAGCCTCTGCAGACTGCCCCCTTATGTTCTTTTGACAGACATGCATTTTAGCCAATCAGTGCTGACTCCTTAGTAACTCAACAGGAGCAAGCACAATGTTATCAATATATGTAACAAAAAAAACTGTCAAAATGCACTTAGACAAGAGGCGGTCTTCAATGGGTTAGAAATTAGCATATGAGCCTACCTAGATTTAGCTTTCAACAAAGAATACCAAGAAAACAAAACAAATTTGATGATAAAAGTAAATTGGAAAGTTGTTTAAAATTGTATGCCCTATCTGAATCATGAAAGCTTAATTTTTACTAGACTGTCCCTTTAACTATGTATTTAATCACACAGCAAAAGTTTGTTTAAAACTAAAATGTTGAATGAAATAGATTTTAAAAACTATTATATCACAGGACAGTGTGTGTGATATGGTCTATATGGAATGTTTCCTTTTCTCTAAAAATGTTATATTTAAAAATTGAGCTGTCAGTCACATTCAGAGGGAAAGTGATATGCTGCTTGCAGTGTCCTTTCCAGATCACACTATGTAGAAGAATTCTTACACCGTAAGAGGGAGGTCAGATTTCAGATTGTGCAAGTCTCCTAATTTGTCATCACCAAACCCCAGAGATAAACAAGTTCATATTTTATCACTCAGTTCCTTAGATAATATGAGTGCAGGTTGGGGCAAGTATTATACTACGTCAGTCTAATAAAATAGTCAAAGTACTTTTATAAAATATCCAGTTTCTATGGATAAATAAAGACCTCTTTGTGGTATAATTATATATATATATATATATATATATATATATATATATATATATATATATATATATATATATATATATATATAAAGTAACAGTAAAGTGTAAGCAATAAATATGAATATAATTTAACATAAAATTAAGAAAACCATCATCATCATCCTCATAAAATGAAAGTTAGTAAGGACTGATCTATATATTACATTAGATTTGATTATGTGATACCACTTTGCATGACATCAGAATTTCTGTGTAACTTTAACAAATAAGGCTCAGAATTTGTATATTTATGTGTATCTTTTACAAATTAGATTGCACTTTCCATGTCTTTAAATTAAAACAGAAAAACTGTACGCTTCAGTTTCCCAGAGAGCATCATTACTTTCTACAGGCCAGATAATCAAGCATTCTCTAATTTGGAGAGAGATTAATGCTGACTTCACAGAGACAGAACTCACTGAATTTTCTAAGAAAAGGGGAGGAACCTAGAAATCCCAGAGAGATGCCTTCCATAGAATGTAATGAAGCTCTCTGGGATACAACATTTTACATGGGAGAGAGAAGGTAACTGGAGATACCCTGGGGCTAATGAAAAGGCTCAGTTTTCTACAATTCCAAATTAAACCAAAATGTTTTCAGTACAACTTAACTTGCTTTGTCTATATTTTAGTATATATTACTTTTCTGTTAGTCAAAATAAGTGTATTGTGAATTTCGAACAAACTTCACCTGCTGGCAAAACAAATCAGTGAGACCAGCTTTTTTAAAATGCTTAGAAAATTTCACAAGACTTGTGAGAGAGCTTCAGACATACACTGGGAACTCCCCTGCTCAACCCAGGGAACTGCCCTGTTCCCCCCTCTTTCTGAAGCTGTCAGTTTTAGTTTGCAATGCAGCAAATTCAGGGCCAGATTACAAGTGGAGTGCTAATTGACCCTTCCGCTCAAGCGTTAGTTGCACTAGAAATATTTTTTTGCACCTGTCAGGGTGTGCTCGTGTTATGAGTTGGAAGTAAAAAGTTATTGCTCACGCGCTAACCCAAAGAGTGCAAAAAGCCGATAACCTATTCCACCATAGAAGTCAATAGAGAAAAAAAAAGGTGGGGGAAAAAACAACACCCCACTCTTGCGCAAACCCGATCGCATATTCTCATGTGTGCTCACCCGACATTAAAATATTAATATTTCACACTCCAATGGTCTTCAAATAAAACGTGTTCTATGTATTTATAGATACATATTTCTATATATATATATATATATATCTGATAGTATTTTGTACAATATATATACATGATTATATATAGGTATATATATATATATATATATATATATATATATATATACAGGTATATATAGAATATCAACCCCTGCTATATTCTGCTATGTACAGAAATATTTACATTAAATTAAAATATTTATAGTTCACATTCCAATGGTCTTCAAATAACAAAACGTGTTCTATGTATTAAAAATACATATTTCTACATATATCTGATGGTATTTTGTACAATATATATCTATACCTATATATACATGTTTATATATAGGTATAGATATATACAAGTATATATAGGAATATCAATTCCTGCAATATTCTGCTATGTACAGAAATATTTACATTAAATACTTTATTAAAAATTAATATTGCATAAATATGTTTTTTCATGTTCTCATCTAATTAACTGCTAATTAACTGCTAAGGAATACAATGCACTTACATATATGTGTATACATATGTATTTATGTGTTTATATGTAAATACATATATACACATATAAATACATAAATACATATGTACATATATCTTTTGGCATGTATATGTATGTATCTCTATGCTAAATCGCTTTGCCTGCCTTTTTTTTCTTCTAACACCTGAGATGTCATATCTTTGAGCCTTATAACTTTTGTGTGCAATATTTTTTTTTTATTTTTTTTTGAGTTTTCAAAAAGTTTATTGAAAGTAAAACAAGTACATACATTCAATATGCAAGAAATAAAAAGGAGTTACCATACTGACTCGTTTCACAACTGAAATATTAAGGGGGTATAAGGGAAGGGGGGGGGAAATAGGAGGGTAAACAATTAAGGTTACAATGGTTACAAGGATAGGCATATTATCTGGATCATCAAACAGTTCTGTGTTACATCAACATAGTTTTACTAGAACTCATTAATTTTGGGCCCCCTAAGTGGCTAGTGTTTTAGTCTGTATGTAAGTTTCCCACATAAAGGTCATTTGAGCATATGTGTCTATAGTTTTGTTTTTCATGTAATAGTATTCCTCTAGGGAAAGGGTGCGATGACATTCTAATTGCCATTGTGCCAGGGAAGGGACTCTATCTGATTTCCAGTTTCTGGCTAGTATAATTTTAAAGCTATTGCTTAAAATATGGAATAGTTTTTTGGAGGGGGTGGGAAGCTTGTTTGGGGTCTTATTAATAAGCCACACACAGGGATCGGGGGTGGGGTGGGTACACCTAGAATTGAGCTGGATTCCTTCGCAATCAAAGCCCACATGGGGGATATTTTGTCACATTGCCACCAAATGTGTGACATGTGGCACTCAGCCGAACCACATCTCCAGCACTGTGCTGATTTGAGTTTGTAAATCTTTTTACACCTCTCTGGGGTCAGATACCATCGCTGCAGGATTTTGATATTGAGTTCGATGAATTTACAGGAAATTGAGGTCTTTTTAATGTTGTTGAAAATTTGCAGGGCTTCTGCATATGTGATCTCTATCCCTAATTCGGAGTTCCATCTGTCTATATAATATGGGAGCGAATCATGTGGTTGTTGTGACAAGATTGTATGTGTGATAGACAGAGCGTGTCTGGTCGGGGTATTTTTATGGCAGAGGGTTTCTAAAGGTGTTAGTGATCTGGTCATATTATTAGCTTGTGGGTGAGTTGTAATGTATGAGTGGCATTGTCTGTAGACGAGCCAGTCTTTGAAGACTAGAAACCCTGTGGGGACTAGTTCTTGTCTTGTGGGAGAGTGCTGTTCGTTTCCCATATGGTAGATCTGCAAGGACCGGAGGGGGGTATTGGTAATCCTAGTTGAAAGCGGGAGTCCCGGGCGAAACTCGGTATTGTGTGTCAAGGGTGTTAGTGGGGAGAACTTAGTTGAAATATTGGGGTATTCAGTTAGCATTTTGTCCCACGTTTTATACGTTTCTAGTGTAATTTGCGAGGGAAATTTTAAGAATCTATCACGGTCTTTTGGTGTCCAGCATAATTGGCCTAAGTGTTGGGTTAGGGATAAGTCATGCTCTAATTGGACCCATAGTTTATTGTCTAAATTACTATGCCAATCTATAATGAGCTGCAAGAAGGTAGCTTGTCTGTACCTGTGGAAGTCTAGGACCCCGAGGCCTCCCATAGCTATGGGCAAAAGCATAATTTTTTTGCTGATTCTTGCTCTATTATTAAACCAAATAAAATCCAATACATTTGACTGCAGTGTGTTCACGAAACTCGATGGAAGTGGGATGGGCATGGTCTGAAAAAGGTAGAGAATTCTAGGGAGGATGATCATTTTAACAACATTAATTCTCCCCAGCCAGGAGGTATGTGTTTTTTTCCAAGAGGAAAGGTCCGTTATTATTTTGGAAAGGAGAGGTTTGTGATTCATGGCAAATAATTGGTCCGGGGTTGGAGTCAAGTGAATGCCCAAATATCGGAGTGAGGTGGTCTGCCATCGGAATGGGCATGTTGGTTTGATTAGGTCTATCTTTTCCTGGGGGAAATTTATGTTCATGATTTCCGACTTGTTCTTATTAATCAAAAAGTTAGATACAACTCCGAATTCGTCTAGTAATTGGAGAATATGAGGTATAGTGGTAAGTGGGTTTGTGATACAGAACAGGACATCATCTGCGTAGAGCATTATTTTGTGATGTGAGTTTTGAGTTTGTATGCCTGTAATTAAGAGCTGATTACGGACTTTGTGAGCTAATGCTTCAATCACACAGGCAAACAGGAGTGGGGAGAGGGGGCAGCCCTGTCTGGTTCCATTGGTGATGTGAAAGGGGGCTGAGAGGGACCCGTTTACCCGAACCCTGGCTGTAGGGGTGGTGTACATGGCGAAAACCCTGTCTGTGAATTCCTTCCCCAGGCCCATTTTTAATAGTACCGCTCTCAGAAACTGCCAGCCGACGCGGTCAAAGGCTTTTTCCGCGTCGGTCGACAGGACCAGGAGCGGAATATTCCTAATTTTGGCGTATTCTATCAATTGGGTTGCCCTAATCGTATTATCCTTTGCTTCTCTTGCTGGGACAAATCCGACTTGATCTTTACCAATTAACTGTGGAAGGACGGTGTTTAGTCGGGTGGCGAGAATCTTGGCATAAATTTTTAAATCTGTGTTTAGTAGGGAAATTGGTCTGTAATTTTCTACACGTTCGGGGTCTTTCCCAGGTTTCGGTATTATGGAGATAATAGCCTCCAAGTTCTGTGTGGGAAAGGGGTTGTCTGATGTAATTGAGTTAAAGAGGGTCAGTAGGTGTGGTGATAAGATGTCTGTATATTTCTTGTAATAATAGTTTGTGTAACCGTCAGGGCCTGGGGCTTTATCAGTGGGAAGGTCTGTTATAGTCTTTCAGATCTCCAGTAAGGTAAAGGGCTGTTGGAGAGGAGTTAGTTGCTCCTTCGCTACCTCGGGGAAGTTTATATCTGTTGGTGTGAGTGTGTTTGTTTGGGGGTGTTGTAATTAGGTTGTATAGGTGGTCATAATAAGAACGGAATGATTCTGCTATGTTGGAAGTGTCATGATGTGTTTTATCGGCGGTTTTAATCTTAAGAATATATGCGCGATTGGATGTGCGTTTCAGTTTGCGGGCAAAAAGTCTGCTACACTTATTGTCCCCTTCATAGAATGATTGTTTTAGTTTAAAGGCTAGTCTTTTGCATTCTTTGTCTAGAAGGTTTGTTGTAGTTTGTTTACTTTCCTGTAAGGCTTTAGCTATTTGTGTGTCGGTAGGCTTTTTTTTGAGCTGCATCTCCAGCTCATTCATCTTGTACAAGGAATCCTGTAACAGGAGTCTCTGTTGTTTTCTATAGTGAGATTGCATACTCATTAATTCCCCTCGTATAGTCCCCTTGTGTGCTTCCCATATGTTATGGAATTTTGGTACTGAGCCAAGATTAATATCAAAGAATTCTTGTATAGCTTTCCGTAACTTATCAGTATATTGTGGGAGGTCTAAAAGTTCTTCATTGAGTTTCCAAGTATAGGTGGAGGGGGAAGCTGAGGGCCAGTGAATTATGCATGATACTATGGAATGGTCCGACCAGGACAACGATAGAATCGAAGATTGTGTGGCATATGATAGGGAGGTGACGTCAGTTAGGATGTAATCTATGCGGGTATAACGTGAGTGTGGGTGTGAGAAAAAGGTAAAATCTTCAGTTTCTGGGTGGTGTATCCTCCACACATCATGGACGGCTAGAGCTCTCAGTTTTTGTCTTACAGAGGCTATCGTTCTATGTGAAGTAGATGAGGTGTGATTGGAGTTATCCTTAAAGGGATCTAAAGTGATGTTAAGATCACCTCCTAAGATTAACATACCTTTGGTGACTTCTAAAATTTTATTTGTCAAGGAAGATATAAATTTGTCTTGGGTGGAATTGGGGGTGTATGCGCTAACCAAGGTTGTGGTTGTGTTATAAAGTTTACCCACTAGAATTATGTATCTGCCTTCAGTATCTTTATAGGAGTCCTGCAGCTGAAAAGGTATCCCTTTCTTTATTAAAATTCCCACGCCGTTAGTTTTAGAGGTATTAGAAGAATAATATGAGGGGCCAAACTTATAAAGAAAGGTTTTGGGTTCGTGGCCCTTTAAAAAATGGGACTCCTGTAGAAATATTATGTTGCCTCCTTTGCTTTTAAGGTCTCGAATAACTATATTCCTTTTGTGTGGGTTGTTTAGGCCCTTTGCATTTATGGACAGAAAAGTTAGCGGTCTATTAACTTTTGCAGTATGAGTCATTATGTGTTATTATGATAGCATAGGTGAAGACATAAATTGGGCCTTCTCTTAGGTGTATCTGGTTCGCGTGTATGTTCTGGTGAGAAGAGAAGTGAGGTTGAGTATTGTATAAATCTGTATGAATTCCTTGTATATATGTACTAAAATGAACAGATAAGTACTTGTAGTAACCTTTGGGGATGAGGTGAATGAATAGGGGGGAGGGATGGTAAAGAACCATAATGATGACTGAAATTGCTTTCATTTCAGTCAGAGGTTTTACAACAGAGAGGACTTAGTTGTTTTAGTAAAACAAAATTACAGTGCAAACATATAAATTAAGGGTTGTATTCTTAAACCTTCAAAAAGAAAAATTAGATGTTAAAGGGGAAGTCTAGTCAAAATGAAACTTTCATGATTCAGAAAGGGCATGTAATTTTAAACAACTTTCCAATTTACTTCTATTATCTAATTTGCTCAATTCTTTAGATATCCTTTGCTGAAGAAATAGCAATGCACATGTGTGAGCCAATCACACAAGGCCTCTATGTGCAGCAACCAATCAGCAGCTACTGAGCATATCCAGATATGCTTTTCAGCAAGTGATATCAAGAGAATGAAGCAAATGAGATAATAGAAGCAAATGAGAAAGTTGTTTAAAATGACATGCTCTTTCTAAATCACGAAAGAAAAAATGTGGGTAAATAGCCTTTACAGGTCAGGATACAGGTGGTTAATTCGTCATCACAGTTGAAACTAAATATTGTGAATTGAACTATATAAGAACAATATAAATATAGATATAAATAACCAGGAATGCATAATTAACTTTAGCAAAACAAAACAAAACAAAACATGACAGCAACAGTTCGTCTAGAGCGAAGATGGAATCTCACCCACTGTAGATATCAAGATAAGGCGCCATTTCAATTAGTCTGTGCAATATTTTTTTAAATAATTTTTATTAGATAGTGTTATTACTAGTGTGACTGTACTTTGTAATGTATTTTTGATTTGTTTTGTGCAATTTTTTTGTTTTGCAAAACAGTTAACCACAGCACTGTAAATCGCGCTCAAGCATTAACTTTTAACTTAAAATACGAACGGTAAGCCCAACGAGTGCAAACCCTTGTGATAAACCCCTTATTATCCCTTGCACACAAACGTTTGCCTTCCACTCGTAATCTGCCCCTCAATGTGCAATGTACTTTGTAAAATCCACACAGAAATATATATATGATCCTAATATGTTAAAGTAACAAAGAAACTTTCAAAACATAATTAGAATTTGTAAAATCACTGCTAGAGCTAAATCTAATTGTACTTAAATATAAATGAGAAATGTAAATGCTATAATACTGAAAGGATCCAATCTAAAGTGTAAAGTAATCTAAAATACAAAGCACAAAGTGTAATTAACAAATCTCTCATATCAGACAGTGCTGTATTGCACTGGGCTTGTCTTTCCTTCATATAATGAAATCAGAGAGATCTCGCAGAGAGATCTTGTAGTGGTGGAGAATATCAGGGCCTGGGTGAAGGGTATTGTAATTCAGACACCACTGCCAGCCAAGGCCAACAAGGACTGTGCCTAGGGCAGTATGATTTTGCCGGTCAGCATATTTTGATGGGTAGCTATATGTCTTGATGCCTTCCCATTTCTATGCTTTCCAATTTTTTAAACTAATTTTATTACAAATCAATGATGGCTAGAAGTCTATTGTGAGTTTATACCCCCTACATGATTTCCCGCCTCCACTAGTGAAAATTATCAGAGTAAAAAATAAAATAAGGTTGTAGGGAATAGGGAAGTTGTAGAGGGATCAGATTTCTCAGTGCCTAGGGCAGCACAAAAACTAAATCCATTGCTGTTAGTGGCAGAGGGATAAACAGACAGGCAGTGGTATAATAAGTATTCTGGAGACAATTTCTCTGTTGTTGAAATGTCTTAACTAAGTCCTGTTACTTAGAGTTAAAATGTTTAGAATAGTAAATACTAAACTATTTAATATATAGCAAATGTAGCTTCTCAGCACATTCAGCTCAATTTGAGTTTAGGGAGCTGATCTTACTAAAAAGCAATTGGTCTTATGAAAGTTGTAAAACGCATTAATGATTTTGATTAAGGTTTAACAAATTAAATCTGAGAGTCAGAGAAATGTAAGGTAGATGTTTAACGTTTCTCCAGGGTAGGTAACTTATGTTTTCCTTTAGTAATAATGTAATGGAGACAATTGTGTTTGTCAAAGAGGAGAGTAAAAGATTTGACCAGAGATATACTGAGGATAATAATTATATGAGATACAGTAATAGAACAAACAGTCACTGATATTTTTGAGGCATCTGGTTCAAAAACAAACAGGCAGGTAAGTATAGATCAGGAGCTCTGATAGGAGAATACTTGCGGTAACCCTTGGAAGTATGCAGGCTGTTATGAGAGAGCAGACGATCAGGAAGGCTGCGGCTGTGGCTGTGCAGGATTGAAGCTGAAGTGAAAGCGAGGCTGCTGACGTCAGATGGTGATGAACAGTGTCCGTGAAAGATTCGATTAGAATCCATTTAGAGGAAAACAGCAGTTAACAAGCCACAGGTAGAAAGCGGATATATCGGAATTAGGAAACTAAAATGAAGTAAAGTCCTTGCAGGGTTGAAGGGAGAGAAGGCAGTGTGGCGGTGGAAAATCCAGAAGGAAAGTATTAGGCTCAAACTAAGGTAAACAGCAACAGCTAGAGGTTAACACTGATGTATGCCAATATTCAAGCAAAGGCTTACTGGAATGATGATCCTTAAATAGGAAGTGATGGAATAGGAGGAGTCATAGATTAAAGGTACAGGTATATCATTGCAGTTGTATGTATTGTCCATAACCACTATACTCAGACCTCCCAACTGTCCTTATTTGTTAGGGACAGTCCTAAATGTTGAGCTCTGTCTTGCTATTACGCTGAGACAGCTATATGTCCTGATTTGCACAATTTCCCTTAGCCCCACCATGGACATGCCTGGACACTCCCATAAACCAACCAGGTACGCTCATTGACTTTCCAGGCATGTCCACAATTCTGCTCGCTATGCACCCATGATCCCTGTGTCCATGTAGAAAATATAGAACTCGCTGACAGTCTTTTCCACTTACACCCTGTGCAATACTCTGACCCACTCTGCATCTATACCAGCTGCCAATTGCCACCACCACAAAGAGGGGACTCCTTTGATGCAACCAAGATCTATACCACCATTACTCATAAAAGTAACCTTTATTCACCTGTTTTTCTGGGGTGCTCTGGGTGTCCTCCAAGAAGAAGTCCATTGCGGTGTTAGAGAGTGGCACCTCTTCAGATCTATTTAATTCCTTACTAGCCTTATGCTCTAGCCTTATGCTCTAATGCTTGAGCACCCAATGTGGCTGATGTTCATAATGTAAATACACTATTTCTCCAACATTGGTGTGTCCGGTCCATGGCGTCATCCTTACTTGTGGGATATTCTCTTCCCCAACAGGAAATGGCAAAGAGTCCCAGCAAAGCTGGTCACATGATCCCTCCTAGGCTCCGCCCACCCCAGTCATTCTCTTTGCCGTTGCACAGGCAACATCTCCACGGAGATGGTTAAGAGTTTTTTGGTGTTTAAATGTAGTTTTTATTCTTCTATCAAGTGTTTGTTATTTTAAAATAGTGCTGGTATGTACTATTTACTCTGAAACAGAAAAAGGATGAAGATTTCTGTTTGTAAGAGGAAGATGATTTTAGCAGACAGTAACTAAAATCGATTGCTGTTTCCACACAGGACTGTTGAGATGAAGTAACTTCAGTTGGGGGAAACAGTTAGAATACTTTTCTGCTTAAGGTATGACTAGCCATATTTCTAACAAGACCATGTAATGCTGGAAGGCTGTCATTTCCCCTCATGGGGACCGGTAAGCCATTTTCTTAGTTAAACATAAAAGAATAAAGGGCTTCAAAAAGGGCTTAAAAACTGGTAGACATTTTTCTGGGCTAAAACGATTGCTTTACTAGGCATATTATGCAGATTCTAACTAATAATTGGTATTATAATCTTGGTGAACGTTTAGAAAAACGGCAGGCACTGTGTTGGACACCTTTTTCAGATGGGGGCCTTTCTAGTTATAGACAGAGCCTCATTTTCGCGCCATTAATGCGCAGTTGTTTTTGGAGAGCAAGGTATGCAGATGCATGTGTGAGGAGTTAAGAATCACTGAAAAAGCTTATAGAAGGCGTCATTTGGTATCGTATTCCCCTCTGGGCTTGGTTGGGTCTCAGCAAAGCATATAGCTGGGACTGTATAGGGGTTAAATGTAAAAACGGCTCCGGTTCCGTTATTTTAAGGGTTAAAGCTCTGAAATTTGGTGTGCAATACTTTTAATGCTTTAAGACACTGTGGTCTGGTTTTTGAACAATTCCTTCATACTTTTTCACATATTCAGTAATAAAGTGTTTTCAGTTTGAAATTTAAAGAGACAGTAACGGTTTTATTTTAAAACGTTTTTTGTGCTTGGTTGACAAGTTTAAACCTGTTTAACATGTCTGTACCATCAGATAAGCTATGTTCTATATGTATGAAAGCCAATGTGTCTCCCCATTTAAATTTATGTGATAAGTGTGCCATAGTGTCCAAACAAAGTAAGGACAGTAATGCCACAGATGATGATATTGCCCAAGATGATTCCTCAAATGAGGGGAGTAAACATGATACTACATCATCCCCTAATGTGTCTACACCAGTTTTGCCCACACAGGAGGCCCCTAGTACATCTAGTGCGCCAATACTTATTACCATGCAACAATTAACGGCTGTAATGGATAACTCCATAGCAAATCTTTTATCCAAAATGCCTACTTATCAGAGAAAGCGCGATTGCTCTGTTTTAAACACTGAAGAGCAGGAGGGCGCTGATGATATTTGTTCTGACATACCCTCACACCAATCTCAAGGGGCCATGAGGGAGTTTTTGTCTGATGGAGAAATCTCAGATTCAGGAAAAATTTCTCATCAAGCTGAAACTGATGTTGAGAAATAGAGTAAACCAAGTCTCTATGGGAGGTGCGCAAAGTTCAAAAGGATGTTCAGTATGAGGATGTTCCCAGGGTATTCCGAAGAAGCGGGCAGCACTCTTGTAAAGTGAGGGTGGGTACCTGTAAATCAAAGAGAAAGAGAGAGGCGCCTCATGGGACAGTATCGAAACAACCAAATCAGGTATACAAAGGGACAGCCCGTAATGGGGTATACTCACAAGGAGAGCGGCATATAAGGATGCCTAGTAGAGCGGGACGGGACTACAAGTCGCCCGACAGACGTGCACAGCAGTGCGTGGAGACGTCGGGTCACGGGGTCGGTTCAGCCAATCAGCGGCCAAGGAGAACCAGCATCGAACGTCACAGCTGTTCAAGGAGTAACCTGGTCACTGATCGGCTCTCTGAGTCTACTCGACTGTCTCTGAGTTGGGTGTGTGTGACAGAGACACGACTGTTCCTGGCTGTCCTCCTCTGCTGTCGCGTGTGAGAAGGCTGGTCGCACTGCGACAGCAGAGGAGGACTCACACGCGACAGCAGAGGAGGACAGCCAGGAACAGTCGTGTCTCTGTCACACACACCCAACTCAGAGACAGTCGAGTAGACTCAGAGAGCCGATCAGTGACCAGGTTACTCCTTGAACAGCTGTGACGTTCGATGCTGGTTCTCCTTGGCCGCTGATTGGCTGAACCGACCCCGTGACCCGACGTCTCCACGCACTGCTGTGCACGTCTGTCGGGCGACTTGTAGTCCCGTCCCGCTCTACTAGGCATCCTTATATGCCGCTCTCCTTGTGAGTATACCCCATTACGGGCTGTCCCTTTGTATACCTGATTTGGTTGTTTCGATACTGTCCCATGAGGCGCCTCTCTCTTTCTCTTTGATTTACTGAAACTGATGTTGTGACATTTAAATTTAAATTGGAACATCTCCGCGCACTGCTTAAGGAGGTGTTATCTACTCTGGATGATTGTGACAATTTGGTCATTCCAGAGAAATTATGTAAGATGGACAAGTTCCTAGAGGTTCCGGTGCCCCCCGACGCTTTTCCTATACCCAAGCGGGTGGCGGACATAGTAAATAAAGAGTGGGAAAGGCCCGGCATACCTTTTGTCCCCCCCCCTATATTTAAGAAATTATTTCCTATAGTCGACCCCAGAAAGGACTTATGGCAGACAGTCCCCAAGGTCGAGGGGGCGGTTTCTACTCTAAACAAGCGCACTACTATTCCTATCGAAGACAGTTGTGCTTTTAAAGATCCTATGGATAAAAAATTAGAGGGTTTGCTTAAAAAGATTTTTGTACAGCAAGGGTTCCTTCTACAACCAATTTCATGCATTGTTCCTGTCACTACGGCAGCGTGCTTCTGGTTCGAGGAACTAGCAAAGTCGCTCAGTAGAGAATCTTTGTATGAGGAGGTTATGGACAGAGTTCAAGCACTTAAATTGGCTAACTCTTTTGTTTTAGATGCCGCTTTGCAATTAGCTAGATTAGCGGCGAAAAATTCAGGGTTTGCTATCGTGGCGCGCAGAGCACTTTGGCTAAAGTCTTGGTCAGCGGATGTGTCATCCAAGACAAAATTGCTTAACATTCCTTTCAAAGGTAAAACATTATTTGGACCAGATTTGAAAGAGATTATTTCAGACATCACTGGAGGAAAGGGCCACGCCCTCCCACAGGATAGGTCTTTTAAGGCTAAAAATAAGCCTAATTTTCGTCCCTTTCGCAGACAACCAATGCAAGGCTGGAACAAGGGTAAGCAGGCCAAGAAGCCTACCACTGCTACCAAAACAGCATGAAGGGATAGCCCCCGATCCAGAACCGGATCTAGTGGGGGGCAGACTCTCTCTCTTTGCTCAGGCTTGGGCAAGAGATGTTCAGGATCCTTGGGCGCTAGAAATAGTTTCTCAAGGTTATCTTCTGGAATTCAAGGAACTACCCCCAAGGGGAAGGTTCCACAGGTCTCAATTATCCTCAAACCAAATAAAGAGACAGGCATTCTTACATTGCGTAGAAGACCTGTTAAAGATGGGAGTGATACATCCAGTTCCAATAAAAGAACAAGAAATGGGATTTTACTCAAATCTGTTTGTAGTTCCCAAAAAAGAGGGAACATTCAGACCAATTTTGGATCTGAAGATCCTAAACAATTTTCTCAGGGTTCCATCGTTCAAAATGGAAACCATTCGAACGATCCTTCCCACCATCCAGGAAAGTCAATTTATGACCACCGTGGATTTAAAGGATGCGTACCTACATATTCCTATCCACAAGGAACATCATCAGTTCCTAAGGTTCGCTTTTCTGGACAAGCATTACCAGTTTGTGGCACTTCCATTCGGATTAGCCACTGCTCCGAGAATTTTCACAAAGGTACTAGGGTCCCTTCTAGCGGTTCTAAGACCAAGGGGCATTGCAGTAGTACCTTACTTGGATGACATCCTAATTCAAGCGTCGTCCCTGTCAAAAGCAAAGGCTCATACGGACATCGTCCTAGCCTTTCTCAGATCTCACGGATGGAAGGTGAACAAAGAAAAAAGTTCTCTGTCCCCGTCAACAAGAGTTCCCTTCTTGGGAACAATAATAGATTCCTTAGAAATGAGGATTTTTCTGACAGAGGTCAGAAAATCAAAACTTCTAAGCTCTTGTCAAGTACTTCACTCTGTTCCTCGTCCTTCCATAGCGCAGTGCATGGAGGTAATAGGTTTGATGGTTGCAACAATGGACATAGTTCCTTTTGCACGAATTCATCTAAGACCATTACAACTGTGCATGCTCAAACAGTGGAATGGGGATTATACAGACTTGTCTCCGATGATTCAAGTAGATCAAAAGACCAGAGATTCACTCCGTTTGTGGCTGACCCTGGACAATCTGTCACAGGGAATGAGCTTCCGCAGACCAGAGTGGGTCATTGTCACGACCGACGCCAGTCTAGTGGGCTGGGGCGCGGTCTGGGAATCCCTGAAAGCTCAGGGTTTATGGTCTCGGGAAGAGTCTCTTCTCCCGATAAACATTCTGGAACTGAGAGCGATATTCAATGCTCTCAAAGCTTGGCCTCAACTAGCAAAGGCCAAATTCATAAGGTTTCAATCAGACAACATGACGACTGTTGCATATATCAATCATCAGGGGGGAACAAGGAGTTCCCTGGCGATGAAAGAAGTGACCAAGATAATTCAATGGGCGGAGGATCACTCCTGCCACTTGTCTGCGATCCACATCCCAGGAGTGGAAAATTGGGAAGCGGATTTTCTGAGTTGTCAGACATTCCATCCGGGGGAGTGGGAACTCCATCCGGAAATCTTTGCCCAAATAACTCAATTATGGGGCATTCCAGACATGGATCTGATGGTGTCTCGTCAGAACTTCAAGGTTCCTTGCTACGGGTCCAGATCCAGGGATCCCAAGGCGACTCTAGTAGATGCACTAGTAGAACCTTGGACCTTCAACCTAGCTTATGTATTCCCACCGTTTCCTCTCATTCCCAGGCTGGTAGCCAGGATCAATCAGGAGAGGGCCTCGGTGATCTTGATAGCTCCTGCGTGGCCACGCAGGACTTGGTATGCAGACCTGGTGAATATGTCATCGGCTCCACCATGGAAGCTACCTTTGAGACAGGACCTTCTTGTTCAGGGTCCATTCGAACATCCGAATCTGGTTTCCCTCCAACTGACGGCTTGGAGATTGAACGCTTGATTTTATCAAAGCGTGGGTTTTCAGATTCTGTAATAGATACTCTGATTCAGGCTAGAAAGCCTGTAACTAGAAAAATTTACCATAAAATATGGAAAAAATATATCTGTTGGTGTGAATCCAAAGGATTGCCATGGAACAAGATAAAAATTCCTAAGATTCTATCCTTTCTACAAGAAGGTTTGGAGAAAGGATTATCTGCAAGTTCTCTAAAGGGACAGATTTCTGCTTTATCTGTCTTACTACACAAACGACTGGCAGCTATGCCAGATGTTCAAGCATTTGTTCAGGCTCTGGTTAGGATCAAGCCTGTTTACAGACCTTTGACTCCTCCCTGGAGTTTAAATCTAGTTCTTTCAGTTCTTCAAGGGGTTCCGTTTGAACCCTTACATTCCGTAGATATTAAGTTACTATCTTGGAAAGTTTTGATTTTGGTTGCAATCTCTTCTGCTAGAAGAGTTTCAGAGTTATCTGCTCTGCAGTGTTCTCCTCCTTATCTGGTGTTCCATGCAGATAAGGTGGTTTTGCGTACTAAGCCTGGTTTTCTTCCTAAAGTTGTTTCTAACAAAAATATTAACCAGGAGATAGTTGTACCTTCTTTGTGTCCGAATCCAGTTTCAAAGAAGGAGCGTTTGTTACACAATTTGGACGTTGTCCGTGCTCTAAAATTCTATTTAGAGGCTACTAAAGATTTCAGACAAACATCATCCTTGTTTGTTGTTTATTCTGGTAAAAGGAGAGGTCAAAAAGCGACTTCTACCTCTCTTTCCTTTTGGCTTAAAAGCATTATCCGTTTGGCTTATGAGACTGCCGGACGGCAGCCTCCTGAAAGAATCACAGCTCACTCCACTAGGGCTGTGGCTTCCACATGGGCCTTCAAGAACGAGGCTTCTGTTGACCAGATATGTAAGGCAGCGACTTGGTCTTCACTGCACACTTTTGCCAAATTTTACAAATTTGATACTTTTGCTTCTTCGGAGGCTATTTTTGGGAGAAAGGTTTTGCAAGCTGTGGTGCCTTCCGTTTAGGTGACCTGATTTGCTCCCTCCCTTCATCCGTGTCCTAAAGCTTTGGTATTGGTTCCCACAAGTAAGGATGACGCTGTGGACCGGACACACCAATGTTGGAGAAAACAGAATTTATGCTTACCTGATAAATTACTTTCTCCAACGGTGTGTCCGGTCCACGGCCCGCCCTGGTTTTTTTTAATCAGGTCTGATGAATTATTTTCTCTAACTACAGTCACCACGGTATCATATGATTTCTCCTATATATATTTCCTCCTGTCCGTCGGTCGAATGACTGGGGTGGGCGGAGCCTAGGAGGGATCATGTGACCAGCTTTGCTGGGACTCTTTGCCATTTCCTGTTGGGGAAGAGAATATCCCACAAGTAAGGATGACGCCGTGGACCGGACACACCGTTGGAGAAAGTAATTTATCAGGTAAGCATAAATTCTGTTTTTTTTCTTTTCCTTCATCTGTAACCACCTCTTGTGATTCCAAACCTCTCCAATTTAACCTAAATAAATTATAGGCAACCAAATTATTCTAAGGTGCTTTCATCTAGTAGTGAGCCATTTGATATCAGACTTGATCACTGCTATCAATTCAACATTCTGCCTATATCCTATATAGTCCCCCCTCAGCTGAATCAATTGGACATCTAGGGCTCCCTATCTTGCTGTTACTTGGTTAATGGCTTGGGTAAATTGTCCCCACTTCATATTCTTCCTTCCTAGCAATATCACTGTTGTTTTATTGGTATGGAAACCTAGCTGCTGGCTTTCTTCCTTTGCTGCCTTGATTGCCATCCACTAAAACAGGATAATTATTTATAGGAAGAATATACAACCAATTAAAACATCCTATAATAGCACACAAAGTAAAAGCAAACCCTCAACATAAATACAAAGAACAAGGCCTTAATCTGCTCAAAAGTTGTCCCAGCCTGTTTTGCAGATGCCACTGCACCTATCCTAAATGAGTATTAAATCTAGTTACCACCCATCATAGTCTTGCTAACACCATCTGTAGTATTCTCCTACAAACTTGTTACAGGTGTCCATACCTTGTGTATAAAAAAATGATTAACCCAATGAGGGTTTATTGGTGTGATCGGGCGCGCTGTGACTAGACAGCGTGCCCGTGATGTGCTTTGGAAAAAACAGACCCGCTGTAGAGCCAGGAGCGGCGTTCTGCGAAACTGAACTTCCTAAGCCAATGTTATATAATTCTGCACTATGTGTAGAATTATATAACATTATTTTGTAGGTTTACTGCCCCTTTAAGCAAACCAAGTTATATTCTGGATTGAAGGAAAATTGAGCCCGGCATATTCCTTGAGCTGTGAAAGTCGCTTTATTGAAAGCTTAGGTTTAGACTTGCCCCAAAGAAATACTCTTAAAGGGACAGTCTACAATAGAATTATTATTGTTTTAAAAGATAGATTATCTCTTTATTACCCATTCCCCAGTTTTGCATAACCAACACAGTTATATTAATATACTTTTTACCTCTGTGATTACCTTGTATCTAAGAACCTTCTTCCAGCCCCCTGATCACATGACTGTGACTGTTTATTATCTATTGTCTTGCATTTAGCATTGTGTTGTGCTAAATCTTAAATAACTCCCTGTGCCTGAACACAGTGTTATCTATATGGCCCACGTGTACTTTCAGTCTCTTTGTGTTGAAAAGGAATTTAAAAAGCATGTGATTAGAGGCAGCCCTCAAGGGCTTAGAAATTAGCATATCTGCCTAGGTTTAATTTCAACTAAGAATACCAAGAGCAAAAAAAGCAAATTTGATGATAAAAGTAAATTGGAAAGTTGATTAAAATTACAAGTCCTATCTGAATAATGAAAGTTTAAGTTTGACTAGACTGTCCCTTTAAGGCAGCATTTAATTGTTTTACATCCATAATTTTTAAAAAAAGAGTGGAATATTTTGCATCACATACAACAATTTAGGTAAAGCTACCATTTTTATTAAAAACAAATTCCCTGCTAACGAAAGAGGCAAAGGGACCCATTTTTTAATGTCAACCAGGATTTTCTTAATAACTCCTGAAAAATTTTCACCATACCATTCTTCTGGACACCTACTTAAATTAATTTGTAAATATTTTAAGCTTCTTACTACTTTAAATGGTAGGGATGAATGTGAGGATTTATTCCTGTGCAGCCTTAGAAGTTCCGATTTTTGCGAGTTCACCGTATATCCAGAAAAAGAGCCAAAGGATCCTAATATTGTCATAAGCTTAGGTATATTCTTGATAGTATTAACTATAAATATAAGTAAGTCATCTGCATATAATGAAGTTTGAATAACTGCAGATCAAACTGGTATAGACTTAAGAATATTGTGAAGTGTAATTGCAAGGGGTTCAATACTTAAATTAAATAGTAAAGGTGATAAGGGGCATCCTTGCCGAGTGCCCCTAAACAACTGAAAGTAAGCCCATTAACTATGAGTGCCTTACACGGTTTATTATATAAGGAATGAATAAATGCCGAAAAGGGGCCGTTGATGCCAAAATGAGCTAAGGTTTCAAATAGATGATCCCAGCTAATGGAATCAAATGCCTTTTTGGCGTCTAATGCAATAATTGCCTTATCATCTATGTCTATTTCCCCCTTTTCTTTCTGCATATTGTGATAATCGACTGTTCACAACAGTTTCCTTAGATTAGAGAAGGAGGATCTACCCCTCATGAAACCTGTTTGATCGTTATGAATTAGCTCTGGAATGACCCTCTGTAATCTAGTTGCTAAAATACTAGATAATAACTTGTAATCAGCATTTAATAACGCAATGGGTTGATATGAATCTAATTTTTCTGGGTTTTTACCTATTTTAGGCACAAGGGCCATTAAGGAATTAGAGAAGTTACTAGAAATTATATGTCCCTGACAGAAGTAAGCATTAAACAGCTTGAAGGGATCTACTATATGTTCAAAAATAATTTTGTAATACTCAATGGGCAATGTATCTGGTCCAGCAGCTTTATCAAGACTTCCTTTATAGCCTTTATGATCTCATCTTTAGTGATAGGTTCATTTAATAGCCTCAATGGCTCAGTTTCTAGACAGGGAAGACGGCACACATTCCAAAAGTTTTTTTTATTAGTTATATTGACTTCTTTAGGGGAAAATATTTGCTTATAATACTCCAGGAATTCTGAGCTGATTTCAACAGACTGTGAGCCAACTCTTTCTTAAAGGGACAGTCTACACTAAAATTATTATTGTTTAAAAAGATAGATAATCCCTTTATTACCCATTCTGCAGTTTTGCATAACCAACACTGTTATATTAAAACATGTTTTACCTCTGTGATTACATCATACCTAAGCACCTGCAGAATGTCCCCTTATCTCAGTTCTTTTGACAGACATGCATTTTAGCCAATCAGTGCTGACTAATAAATAACACCACGGAATGAGCACAATGTTACCTATATGACACACATGAACTAGCAGTGTCTAAATGTGAAAAACTGTCAAAATGCAATGAGATAAGGGGTGGCCTTCAGCAGATTAGAAATTAGAATATGAACCTACCTATCTTTCATTTTCAACAAAGAATACCAAGAGAGTAAAGCAAATTTGATGATAAACGTAAATTGGAAAGTTGTTTAAAATTGCATGCCCTATCTAAATCATGAAAGTTTAATTTTAACTAGACTGTCCCTTTAATGCTCTTTTTCCTTATGTGTGCAAGATAATAGCAAATTGTTTGCATTGAGCTACATGTATGTGTGATCGTTATGTCTGATAAACCGTGTCCACTCTTCTCAGTACCCTTTTATAGAATTCCCCTGTTTTGGGGGGACCAAGGGCTGTCTTAGATCCCTGATGATCCCTTAGGATTCACCACCTGCCAAAGATAGTATGGGCAATCATGTTCCATTCTATAAGCATTGGGCTCAACTCTCCTAAATGTCTCCTATTTGCCCCTTGATAGCATGTCAGCTAAAATGTTTTGCACCCCAGGTACAAGGGAAGCTTTGAATATCACATTGGTTTGAATGCATCTTAGAGCAAGAGTCCTTAATAACTTTAGCACAGATGCAGAACTGGATAATATAGTGTTACTGCATGGGCCATACTTATTTAGAGTTTTATGCCACAACTCTACAGCCACTACAAATGGAAAAGTTCCAAATGCATGAGATGTTTCAGTTGTATCGGGCCCTCTCTGCTTTGGGGACACTTTATGTGCACCATTGACATTCCAAGTATGCCCCAAAGCCATATGTCCCTGCTGCATCAGTGAAGAGATGCAAAACCTGATTGTAATATGGGTTGTGCTGCCAGGCGACAACACTATAAAATAATTTTATGAAATATACCCACATGGAAATATCTGGCAAATGATCCCTGTGATTCTGATTTTAACTCTTGGGCAATGGCTCATGCTCATTGTTGCCTGTTCTAAGCATCTATTAAAAACTCTATCTATAGGAATCACCCTAAATGTAATGTGACTACATGTCATTTAAAGCCAAGCCACGTGCTGCCTTAGTCTGAGTAAGTAATCCCAATGGTTTGTCTAATTTGTCAGAAGTAATATATATTTCTGCTACCTAGAAAGGAGAGTGAATTGATGGGACCATCTCTTTTATCATTAGCTACTGGCATCCCCATCTGATCTAGCAGTACATGTAAGTGTGTTTGTTGTTTCTTGCATTATCTGGTCCTGGCTTTCCCCATCAATAAAAAAAATCATCCAGATAGTGTGCTACTCTATTTAAATCACTTTATAATATTGAGTTTTGTATAAATCAGCTAAATTCCTTAAAGTATACACAGGATAGGGAGAACCTCATTGGAAGGCAACAGTGAAAGTATTATTCAGATTGGGGCATATGTATCAAGCTCCGAATGGAGCTTCATGCCCCGTGTTTCTGGCGAGTCATCAGACTCGCCAGAAACAGCAGTTATGAAGCAGTGGTCACAAAGACCGCTGCTCCATAACCTGTCCGCCTGCTCTGAGCAGGCGGACAGATATCGCCGGAAATCAACCCGATCGAGTACGATCGGGTTGATTGACACCCCCCTGCTGGTGGCCGATTGGCCGCGAGTCTGCAGGGGGCGGCTTTGCACCAGCAGCTCTTGTGAGCTGCTGGTGCAATGCTGAATACGGCAAGCGTATTGCTCGCCGTATTCAGCAAGGTCTGGCGGACCTGATCCGCAGTGTCGGATCAGGTCCGCCAGACCTTGATAACTATGGGTCATTGGATCCTATTAGCTTGTAACTCTGTTGGTGCAATGACAACAACCTAATGGTTGATTCCAAGTTTACATTTAATTAACTTCCTCCAAATTGCTTGATCATTTGTACTCTGCTTGATCAAATATTTGTTCATAAATCACATAATTTACTTTTGCAGGAGACAAATGATAATTTATTCTGAATTTACCCTTTTCTTTTTTAAGAACTACCCCAACCAATGAGACTATCAACCCTTCTATAGGACTGTACTTCCTTTGCTATTTTATTTTTCACTTCCTCTAGGTGCAAGTAATCAAAAATCAGATTAATCTCTCTCCCTGTTTATATATCTCCATGTGCTGGTATATGAAAGCCTTGTGTAAATGGTTGTATGATAATTGTTTCTCTTAATTTTTGTATGTCTGTAAATAATTTTAAATGATCGGAATCTTAAGGGGTGTGTACTACTGGATTGAACTAATTATCCTAGGCATGTTCTCATGTGCCTATGGCACGTCATGTCCACCCCTATAGGAGAAAAAGATCTGTTTAAAACTATAGGGTTTCCTTTCTTACTTTTTATTGCTAAAGGCTCATGAAATCCTTTTATTGATGTCATTTAACATAAGACCCAAAAAAATATTAAGTACCTGAGACTGCACTATATTGTTGCCCATTATCTGATTTAACTGACCTGCTCCTCAAAGCCACCTCTTTCGGACCGAAATTTTGTATGATGACTTTCCCCAATTATTTTTTTTACAAAATTATACATATTCTTTCCATTCCTACCCCTTTATGTTGTGTACACTTTTAGAAACATATGCATTTATCTTAATAGGTCATCACCCATATAAGGCCTATGTCCCTTTTGTGCCTTATTATTTCCAAAAACTCTAGCAATAACAATTTTTCTAGTTCACCTAAAACATCAATGTATGTGCCCATTTTACCTTTAACTTGTCCCATAATGGGTATAAAGTATATGGTATGACGACTAATCCAAGTTGATTGGTCCCTGCCCCAGCAACCTTAGTTTAAATATTATACATTGTATGTGTCGGATGCCTATATCTGCTACCTACTTTAGCCTTTTTTGGACTATCATTCTTGATAACCTTACTAGTGTCATCCGAATCTAACTCTGTCAAACAGCAAATTTGTGTCAGAATAATTTAAAATAAAATTATAATACCCTTTACAGTGGAAGGTAATCAGTGGAGTCCACCAGGGATCAGTACTGGGCCCTGTTCTTTTTAATATTTTTATAAATGACTTGGAGCAAGTATTAAATAGTGACATCTCTATTTTTGCAGATGATACTAGGTTAAGTAAGGTCATTTGGTCAGAGCAGGATGAACTTTCGTTACAAAGGGATCTGCAAAAATTAGAAGTATGGGCAGGTAAATGGAAAATGAGATTTAATACGAGAAAATGCAAGGTTCTACATTTTGGAAGTAAAAATAAGCAGGCAACGTATTATTTAAATGGGTCAAGACTTAGCCAAACAGAGGAGGAAAGGGATTTGGGAGTAGTAATAGATAACAAGCTAAAGATGGGTGCACAATGCAGGGCAGCGGCTACGAAGGCTAATAAGATGCTAGCATGTATTAAAAGAGGCATTGATTCAAGGGAGGAAAGCATAATTCTGTCACTATATAAATCCCTGGTAAGACCTCACCTTGAGTATGGAGTGCAGTTCTGGGGACCGATTAAAAAAAAAGATATTGCAGAACTAGAAAAAGTTCAGAGAAGGGCCACAAAACTAATAAGGGGAATGGATAATTTAAGCTATGTGGAGAGGCTAGCCAAACTGGGTCTGTTTTCTTTAGAAAAAAGGCGCTTGAGAGGTGACATGATTACTTTAAATAAATATATTTAAGGCCCATATACAGAGATGGTAGAAGCTCTGTTTATTCCAAGAAAATTATTTGTGACAAGAGGTCACAATTTAAGGTTGGAGGAAAGGAGATGTAATCTCCTGCAACAGAAACGTTTTTTCACTATAAGAGCAATAAAATTGTGGAACTCATTACTAAAGGAGGTAGTCAATGCCCATACCCTAAATACATTTAAAAATTGTTTAGATACATTTCTGTCTAGAAACAAAATTCATGGATATGATTGCTAGTATTAAATGGGTCACCTTTTACTTGGATTATTTAAGGTGCTTTTTGTAAGTATTTGTGATTTGTATAGGTTGAACTCGATGGACTTCGGTCTTTTTTCAACCTCCTCTACTATGTTACTATGTTACTACGTAGTTGAGGTATGTTCTGTCCCAGTGGCGTCACTAGGGGGGGGCGGGGGGGCGGGCCGCACCCGGGTGACACCCTCCAGGGGGTGACACCAAAAAAAAAAAAATTAATTTTATTGAAATTCAAAGAAATACAATGTTGAGATGCATAGATTTTTTTTTATTAGAGGGGCTGGCATTTGTGAACATTGGTGGGACTGGGGAAGATGTAGACACACAATTTTTTTGCCCCTTGAGCCAGTGCTGCAATTTCAACAAATAGTTTTCCCGGCTGCTTTTGCTTGTTTGTACTTTGCTTCTCCCCTGCCCAATTTCGCTATGAATGTTGTGGGCATTCCGTGGGGCTTGCAAAGTTGCGCTGCTAGCCTAAACCTGCCTGCCTATCTGTGCTCAGTGACATGTGGAGCAGTGGAGTCACTCACTGCTGTGCTGTCTCTCTAAACGGGAACTGGCAAATCATGAGGGGATGCCTGGCACCTGACCGCATGACTGTTTGACACTGTCTTTAAAGTGAAGGAGCCACGTATGATGCCCACCAGACCATTACGGTTACGGTACACTAAGTGCACACTGAACAGGTAGGAGGGCGGGCAGGGGTCTGGGGGTGGGCAGAGTGCAGAGATGATTGGCCATAAGAAGCGGTAGGCAGGCGGCCCGGGGCTGTGCACTGACAGGCTTGGAACAGAGTCAGAGAGCAGAATAAGCAGTGCTCTGTTTATCTTTCATTTGATGCTCTGCTGAGCCAGGGAGCAGCTCTAGGCATGCGCTTTATAATTAATGCAGTGCAGTTTACATATTTTGTAAGTGTGTGTCTGAGTTTTTGTGTGTGTGTCTCAGTGTTTTTGTGTGTGTGTTTTTGTGTGTGTGTCTGAGTGTGTTTCCGAGTGTTTGTGTGTGCATCTGAGTATGTTTTAAGTGTGTCTGAGTGTTTGTATGTGTGTTTGCCTGTGTTTTTGTGTGTGTCTGCTTTCTGGGGGGGGGGGGGTGACACCATAACTTACCGCACCGGGTGACACCAACCCTAGTGACACCACTGTTCTGTCCTGCTACTCTCACCCCTGTTCTAATTTGCTCATTGCATGACATGCTAGTGTGCTCCATACTGTATTGCTTTTGAATTATTTGTATAACTACCTGGTATAACTACTGGGTTAGTCCTGAGTTAGAGTATTCCCATGGAGTCCAACTAAGCAGGGGGCTGCCACATGAGTAAAGAAATTGCATTGAATAGAGGTTGGAAAGATAAAGGGTTATTTTATTTGGGTAAGAAAATTGGTCCCCTTGTTGCATAAATGCTACCAGTGGCATTGTAGCAGTGGTCCGGTAAAGGTTGGGCATAAAATTCAATGTGGATAAAATCAGAATGGATCCTGCTGCAAGCTCTAGATTGAGAGGTTTATTCACCTTTTAATGCCTGATGTTATATGCAGGTTTATCACATGCCCCTAAAATGGTGGCCATCTAAAGAGGGAGATGCATGCGCTGTCACCCTACTAGAACCCCCCACCACCAATGTGCTTTGGACCTGCCAGCCTTTCTAATATTGGAATGGAGATGGAGGGCATCCAGAGCAGGTGCTATTAGCCACTTAGGGTTAATGTGTTCTTGTGCCTACTCCAATGGCAAAAAGTTATGGGAAGGGGGGATAAATTTGGGGGAAGATAACCTGGATGCAGAGAAGCTGACAAGGTTTAACACCTTGTTAGAAGTCTCATTCTCAGGTAAAAAAAAAACATCAAATAATGCAGAGTTGTAATGGGGTTGAAAGCAGAGAATGCCTGCTAACTGCATCGGAGGGGTGCAGTGCTCACAGGGCAACACTTGGGTATGAGCAGAGAAAAGGGGCAGCAAATGCAGAGTCACTTTTACCAATAGTGACCCTATCCCTCTTTGGCAGCTCTATCTCCACAAAGCTGTTCTGAAATCATTGTGTTGGCACCTGGGTTCTGTGCATGTACACGTGATAACTTTTATTTTTCAGCAGTTGTGAGAAAGAAGAAAAATGAGTCATAGACCGTAGCCAACACAGGGAAGCCCTTATATCACCTTTCCCTACTGCTCCTCCCTTCTACCTGACACCTAAAGCGATTGGCTACCCACAGTGCGGAAGCATAGAGCTGCAGCAAAGCACAAACAGCCCCCTGTCTCACAAATGTACTACGTTACATGTCTCTATTGTCATTGATTTCACATCATGATAACTGCACTTCCTAGAGGCGGTGAAAGTGATTAGCTGTGGGTTAATAGGTTGATAAGGCGCCCTAATCAACAGGAAATCATTTTAAAAAAATAGTTAAAAATCTAAAATAAATATTAAAACTTTTTTTTTTCTGGGAATAATTTCGCAACTTAAAATAATTTTCTTTTCTGTAAATAAATATATTAAAACATATATATATATATATAAACCCTACTGATATCTTTACACCTAAGTGCAGCTCCATAGCACTATGAATATGAGTGAATATGTAAATCTGTGCATACAGTGACAGTAGAGTGTGTTTCCCAGTGCAGGTCTCATACTGTATTCAGCTCACACACGCACGGTTTGCATGTGTCCTCAGCACCAGTTCCTCCTCTTGCAGGGACGCGCTGGGGGATCCGATGACGTCACAGGTTGAGCTCTCCCCTCTCTCTCTTCCTCCTTGTAACTTCTGTTCTGGGAAGCGGTGCCAGGAATAACCCTGCCTGTCTGCATAGCACAGAAGGCTCCCTCATCTGCTGGCTGCACAGCCTCCATATACCCTCTCACACCAACAGGACACCGCTGTTACCCCCTCCTCTCCTCCAGCAGTTTATTTTTAAACCTGTTCTTTTGCCAGAAAAAAATTTACCTGCATTTTATTTTCAAAGATCACGACACAGGCAGCAATCAGTCACAGAAGGAGGCAATAATAAACGGCAACGTGGAAACAAATGCTGAAGGCTACACAGCAATGCATGATTGCCTATTGCAAATGAAAGCTCCGTCATACTGATGATAGCAGATGAGCGAGAGGTGCTCCTGCAATAACAGCTCTCCGGAAGACTGAACAGGTGATCATCTGCTGCAAAGGGACACACAACAGGGGAAAGCACTAAATATTTGGACACTGGCAGCAATGCACTAAACAGCTGCATTATTCATCAGCATTTAGAATCCTTACTGCACCTGCCGCTTTATATCCCCCCTGTACCTATTCACATCCAGTTCATACCCTGACTTGTGCATTTTAGCACCTGTCTTTAGTACCGCATCTGCCGTCATAGCCAGTCTCTTCCTCTGCCCCTGTATTACGTTTAGTTTGCGCCATCTATTTAGTTTATTTTAATAGCCACATCACTAAATATTTTAAATAATACTACAATGTATTCCATATATTTTATTTTATGTTTTGGTCATTCTATACCAGGGGTTTCCCCAAAACCCCTTCTCTGTTAATGTAATCATTATGCATCTGTTTAAAAAATAAAATCTTATAAAATATTACTAGCAATATAATATAAAGACATATGTACAATGTACATCTACAGATATAGCTCTTATGCATGAATTCTGTTATCTCCTTGTTGCACCAGGGATCCCCCCAAAACACCACCCATTTCCATCAGCACCAGCTCCCTCCTCCTCCTCCTCCTCTTGTGAACTCTCCCTTACCCCCTCTCTCTCTGCTTCTGATCAGCACACACAGCTCATGCTCACACATAGATCATGAACACACTGACAACCTGCTCCCTCCTGCTGCTGCTCCCCAGCCCTATTAAGGATCAAGACCACCTCTTGTAATTGCCCATCACCTCATCAATATCTATCAATTGCTGTGTAGATAGATATATTTATTTTTTATTGTTGGGCTTCTGGACTTTAGTATTCATTTCCTCTCTCTCTTTCTCTCTGAGACTGTCAGTGACTGCAGATCCTGGGGAGGGAGGGTGATTAAGAACAACTTGTTACACTTTATTTTATTTTTATTATTGGGCTTGCTTTCCCTTGGGAGGAAAAAAAAGAAGGAAAATATACAGGAAGAACTGTGGAAGGGATCTTTTTTTCTCTATAATTACTGTTATTATTTTCGGATTGATTTTGGTGTTGGACTGTGAGAGCTTCAGATCCGGTGAGTCACTGCAGCCTCCTCTTTCCTCCATTTGCATTTTAAGATCTGATCATATTTAACCCCCTTGGTTGCTGGACTTACATTGCTGCAGCAAACACAGTTTACCCCCTACTATCCCAATAACACGGAAATTGCATTAGTCACTTAGTACAGCCTTAGTGATATTAGCAGTGCTTATGAGCATTATAATACCTTTACATAGAGGTGCATACAGAACAGACCCTATCTTCTATAATTACTTTTCTTCTCAGAGTCCCATGTCCTATTGATCTATGTGGTGATATCTGATACCCTAACTATATGAATGTTGTAAAAATGCTGTTTATGCCCTAGAAAACTATACATGCAATATGATAACGTAAATGCATCAAATAATGTTTCTTTAAAGTGCAAATGATCAGATTCCGTGCTTTGACATGTATAATGAGAAATGACATTTTAGTATATTATTATGTCTGGAAATAAAATAGCTTTCCTTGTTTTCATGTTAGTGGTAATGCAATGTAGGTGGCATTTAGTGACAGGCTGCTACTTGTGCCTGCAGATTTTGACCATGCTGGAAGCTTCTCTGAATTTTAGGAAGCCCTTGATCACTGTCGGGTATACCAGAATGATAGCGTACGTAAAAATCATCAGGGTGTCCTGTCTCATAATAAGGTCTATCCTCTTAGTGTTTGGAACTATTAGCTATTTGAGGAGAGAAATGCAGCTGTTTTCCCCAATTTGGTGCACTTGTCTGGATCTTTTAAGCAAACGATTAAAGTATTTATTACAATGGGATTATATTAGATCATGATCCTTCTGTATCAGTGGATATGGCCCCATGTTCATGAGTCACCTCCTGTTGTAGAGAATGGGTTAAAAATCTGTTGCTTACTACTCATGAATGGCCCATATAGGTTATATTATATCTACTGACAATACTGTTATAACTGAGAGGGCTTTCAATACATAATAGATAAACTGTTAATGCCTTGCCCTAATGACCTCTAACCACCTGCAAACCTAAACACTGAACCGATTACTATAGGTAAGAGCTCAGTGCTGTCACATGCACCTTGACATGTCTTGGCAACGGCTTTGAGCAATTCTTTTTTTGTTAGAGGGGATTTGAATATATGTGTGTGTGTATATATATATATATATATATATATATATATATATATATATATATATATATATATATATATAGAGAGAGAGAGAGAGAGAGAGAGAGAGAGAGAGAGAGAGAGAGAGAGATACATACATACATACATACACATGCATATACCAAAATATTTGTTGCAGTAATAAAAATATATATTACTACATACGTTAATTGTATGTAAATTTTGATTTACTAGATATGGCATCTCTCTCTCCCTCTCTGCCTCTCTCACCCTCTCACATAAAATTATTTATATTTTAAAAAGTTCAGAATGTGGTGTGGGCCTGCTAATTTTATTTATTATATGACTGGCAGTAGCTTGCTACTTTAAAAGAATGTATAAATATAAAGATATATATAATATAATATAATATATAATATAATATATATATATATATATATAGATAGATAGATAGATAGATAGATAGATATAGATATATACTTAATCTGTTAGCATTTCAAAGATATTTAAACAGTATAGTACCGTGATTATTTCCATGTGATATAAAGATCATACAATTAGTTTATTTTTCAGTGTTATGTTACAGTTATCTAGAGGTCTATATATATATATATTGCAAATTAACCACTTTACTTCCCTTCCATGGAAGTACAGTAGCAGGAGACGTTTTACTTTTGTTTCTGGTCATTTGGAAATGTGGGGAATACCCAGCCTGCAAATGTATGCAGATTAGAAGGAGGTTTGCGTAATATCACGAGGAATTTGCATGGCTGCTAATGACAGCCAGAGAGAGAGAGAAAAAAAAGGGGGGGGGGGGAGGCAAAGATCAGCACCAGCGTGAGTTGTTTCTATTGAATATTTTTCTTGTAATCCCTGGGTGCTGGTAGGGAATGTATGTCATATGTGACTTTTTCTATGGGTAGATTTAGTGTGTGCCCTCCAAACATACACACAGGACATGCATTTATTTATATCTTTAAGGGGTGTGGGTGAGAGCAGGATTGCTATGCTGTGTTGACATGCCCAGCTCTGCCCTTGTGAGTCTGAATCTGTGATTTCTTCCACTTGTAGACACTATGAAAATAGGCCTTGCATTCTTTATATGTGCAATAATAATATGCACTTTCTCTTTTAGTCTGTCTGGTTTCTAAGCTAGTTTTACGTTCACTTACTTTGTCTTTCACGTTCCCATTTCCTTCTCAGAGGGCGTCTCTCTTTGTATGTCATTTTATATTCAATATTTCCTTTTATTCTATTTGTACTTTATGTATCCATTTGCCAAGTTATGATACACATTCCTATATCTAATATCCCTACCTTTGTATAGATTAATAATACGTGTTATTTAATCACTAAAAATGAAGACTACTTCTACAGTAATGCCACTGTTTGCAATAATTATATTATTTCATCAAATTAATTTACTAAAGGGTGAGAGAGTTCTTTAAATCATAGTTATTCAGCTTTCAAAGGTAATAAACTTAACTAAAAGATTTGTTGGAATTCTAAGTGAATCTCTCAAACTGCTTTGGGCAACATTTGATTTTTACTACAGAGATGATTTTGAACTGATCTGATACTTTTCATTAGACACATTCTTGCCTATTTGAATATATCTGAATATTTTAACATTACCTAATATGTATTACAGCTTATTTTTCGACAATTATAGACCCTGTCGTTTAGAGCTTGAAAAATGTATATATCTTGTTATATTTTGTATCAATAAAGACTTTATTTGTTTCTACCTTAACTTGATCTGTGCCATGTATATTCTAAATAATATATGCTTGTACATACCTATCTCTGTGTCATATATCTAGCACTACACCTAGTATATATCTATACAAATGTATTATCTGTGTCTGTGTGTTTGCCTATGTCTTCAGATGCCTGTGTGTTCTCTGGAGTGGGTGGAACGTTGGCCCGTTCCGGGAATGTTCCATGACGTGTAATAGTCACAGGAAGGGGGTTAACAAGGGGCTCTGCCTGCTATTAAGCCAGATGTTCTCCCTCGACTTCTCTCTTTCATTTCTGAATTAGCAAAGCAATGCCCTTCAGGGATGGAATAAACCTTACTCTTTCTGGCTTTTTATTCTATAGCTTTATAGTAATAACAGGGATAAGTGTGAACTATAGATAGCTAAGCTCTCAAGCAGGCTAGCTATTTCATCTGACAGGCTGGGAAACTGAGCAGGCAGCTTGTTTTCCTTTGTCCCTGAGGGATTTCCTATTTGTTATTGAGGAGTGCTGTCCTTGCTTGCTCAGGGGTTCCTTCAGTTTTTTTAAGTTTTTTTTTTCTTTCAAATACATGGAAAATATTAATATTAGCTTCTTTTTTTTTCCATTTTGGAATTAGAAGAATAGGAGCCATCTTTGTATATCAAGTTGTGCTGCCATTTTTCTTATATCTTTTATTTATTTATTTATTTTTGGTGTGTGTCAGTTTCACATAATGAAAATAATAATGAATCATAATGCATTATTTTGTTGATGGAAGAAGCAACATTATTGTGGGAATATATATAGGGTGTGTGTGTCTGTGAGTATACATCCCACACACACACACACCTGGAAATTTCCACTAGTACTGAACAAATAAAAAAAATGGCTTTTTCTCTATAATAAACAGACTAGTAGCTTTGTGTGATTTGCAAATGTCACATTATTACAGGCATCTATATATTCTGAATGACTTGACAACAATAACAATATGAACTTAAAGGGACACTGAACCCTTTTTTTTTTCTTTCGTGATTTAGACAGAGCATGCAATTTTAAGAAACTTTCCAATTTACTCCTATTATCAAATTTTCTTCATTCTCTTGGTATCTTTATTTGAAAAGCAAGAATGTAAGTTTAGATGCAGGTCCATTTTTGGTGAACAACCTGGGTTTTTCTTGCTGATTGGTGGATAAATTCAACAACCAATAAACAAGTGCTGTCCAGAGTCCTGAACCAAAAAATGCTTAGATGTCTTCTTTTTAAAATAAAGATAGCAAGAGAATGAAGAAAAATTGATAATAGGAGTAAATTAGGAAGTTGCTTAAAATTGCATGCTCTATCTGAAAAAAATTGGATTCAATGTCCCTTCAAGTCAAAATTAAACTTTCCTTATTCAGATAGAGCATCCCATTTAAAACAACTTTCCAATTTACTTCCATTAACAAAATGTTCACAGTCTTTTTATATTTAAACTTTTTGAGTCACCAGCTCCTACTGAGCATGTGCAAGAATTCACAGAATAAGATTGTATGCATTTGTGATTGGCTGATGACTGTCACATGGTACATGTATGCATTTGTGATTGGCTGATGGCTGTCACATGACACAGGGGGAGTGGAAATAGACATAACTTTTAAAATTGTCATAAAAATAATCTACTACTCATTTGAAGTTCAGACTAAGTGCTATTGCATTGTCTTGTTATCTTGCATTTGTTGATTATGCAAATCTACTGTAATGACTGGTCCTTTAAAGTAGTGCATCTCAATTGCAACCAAATTAACTATCTTTTCACCTTATTTATATATTTGTTAAAGTGTTAAATCAGTAATTTTGCATTGAGTTCATTAGGTGTATGTTGCTATGCATTTGCTAAAAAGTGCATTGTAAACAAACTGGTTACCACAAGTGAGGCTGTTGCTGACGTGCAATAAGCATATATCATTTAGATCATTCAGAAATCTGTATTGCACTTTCCTTTTTAGGTTACTAGTTTAACATACTTTTTTTCTTTGTAATTAGCATCTTTTTTTTTTTTAAATTGCTGTTAAAACATAAACGTGCAGCAAATAATAATAAAATAGTATTTTACATTTTGAATAGGGACTACTTTATCTAGGTGTCTAGTTGTTTATGTGTGTGCGTATGTATGTATATATGTAGGTAGGTGCATGGGGTGTGCGTATATGTATATATAATTATTCTTAGCAATTTCTTACCAGCCCTAAACAACCGTGTGTGTGTGTATGTATGTATATATATATATATATATATATATATATATATATATATATATATATATATATATATATATATATATAATGTTGTTTGTCTAATTAAAGTTAGCTTTCTTCTAGTTTTTAATCTTTCATAACAACATTTTGTCAGTCCCAGTAAAGTAGAAGCATGCCATTAAGTATGCACAGTTATTTAACCCCTTAATTGCCCAGAAATGCAGGCAATCAAGGGGTTAAGTCACCACTGTGTGACACATAAAACATTTGCTGGTTTGATTCATATTTCTAAAGTACCAACCTGTTTTGCAGTTCTAGGAAAAGGTTATTATATACATGAGTCTAACAATAAATACTCAAAACGATAGGAATCCCCTGCCCTTGAGCACAATCAGTAATTAATGCACTTTGTGCAAGGTGAACATCAGGTAGGAAAACTCTCAAGCTTACAACCTAAAGGAGAATTATTTGATACAGAAAAAGGTGGAAAGGAAGAAAAAATAGCAGTTTGATAAATGTATAGGAGATTATCTGTAGTTTGAGTAGTCTAGTAAAAAGATTGCCATATGGTATTAAATAACCAATGAGAAAGGTGTAGCAGAATATGAAGGACTTGACATTAAAGGTAACAGTGAGAGAGAGTGTGAAAGTGTTTAATTTGCTTTTGCAGTCTGATCAAGAGAGCCCGGCGCACATACACTTATTTAACCCCTTCATTCCCCCTCTTAAACCTTGCAGTCCAGTGGGGCCTACCATGCGTAAGTGGTACATGTGCTGGTTTTAAGGGAAGGAGTGGTAGGAGTCTCTACCTCCTTGCTTTTCTCTAAATGCTCAGTGTATTATACCAGATAATTTTCTATGCATTCTGTTACTATCCTTTTCTTTTTTAACCTTGTGCACCACAAATCAATTTTATCTTAGAATATTTTTTTGTGTACAATTTCAGTTTAAAACTACTACAGTATGTTGTTTTTTTTTTGTTTATAATAGAAAATAAGGAAGTCAGTTTCCAGGAAAATGTAAATTTGTATTAATATGTAAAAGGAAACAAAAGTTGGTTGGATACAACAAGCTATAAGAAAAAGAGCTTACAGTTTGCTTTAATAGCTTCCTATTATGTTCTTGCTCCCAGGGCTGTGGAGTCAGAACACAAAACCTACAAATATGACTCATTTATAAAAGTTTAACATGCATCAATAATAGTAAATGAACTAATATAGTAAATGGTACCAAAAGATATGCCATTACCACCATCTGAGCTACGTTTTAGATTTATAACTTTTATTTAAATATCTTTACTTTTGTTTATTACCCATTAATTCCAATATTTAGTGATATTACAATAAACCAAATACAATATTAGTTATAGCAGTAATACAAGTAATATTAAGAACAGAATTGCATACTTAGAGGGACAGTAACGTCACAATTAAACATTTATGAATCTGACAGAACATGCAGTTTTAAACAACTTTACAATTTTTTATTATTATTATTTTTATTATTATCAGTTTTTTGTAGAGCGCCAACAGATTCTGCAGCGCTATAAACATAGGTGTGGTATTCAAGATAACATTTATAGGGATCAAATAGATAGAGGGCCCTGCCGAGAGTTGCACTGTTGTAGTTGGCTCTTATGAAAGTGATCTACAAACAGCTGGGTTCATAGGCTTACATGCTAAGAGGTTTCAAGGGGATAGCAATGGAGTTAAGAAAGGTTAGTGTAGGTTGTATGCATCCCTGAACAGTAGAGTCTTTAGGGAGTGCTAGAAGCTTTCAAAACTAGGGGAGAGTCTAGTGGAGCAAGGCAGAGAGTTCGATCCTGGCAGAGACATTCATTATGGATTGTAAAGGAGCTAGAAGGCATCTAAGGAGACCAGAAAGAATGGAGGTGCAGTATTCAAGGTGGGAAAGAATAAGAGAGTGTATTAAAACCTTCGTTGTGTCTTGTGTAAGGAAATGTCAAATTTTAGATATGTTTTTAAGGTGGAAGCGGCAGGCTTTAGCCAAGGACTGAATGTGAGTAGTGAAAGAAAGATCTGAGTCTAGAGTGACCCCAAGACATCGAGCATGGGGGGTAGGGGTAATGATGGAGTTATCAACAGTTATAGAGAAATGGGTGGAGAGATTTAGCATAAGGTAGTGAGAGGGCATCCAGGATGAGATACGAGAAAGACAGTTAGTAACATGGGTTAGCAAGGAAGGAGATAGGTCTGGTGCAGAGAGGTAGATTTGGGTGTCATCAGCATACAAATGACATTGAAACCTGTGGGACTTTATTAAGGAACCTAATGATGACGTGTAGATTGAGAAGAGAAGGGGACTGAGGACAGAGCCTTGCAGTACCTCAACAGAAAGTGGTAATGGGGTAGAGGAAGCCCCAGAGAAGGCTAAAGGTACGGTTAGACAGGTAGGAAGAGAACCACAAGAGGGCTGTATCACAAATGCCGAAGGATTGGAGGGTTTGAAGCAAAAAAGGGTTGTCAATAGTATCAAAGGCTGCAGACAGTTCAAGGAGGATAAGCAGGGAGATGTGGCCTTTGGATTTTGCTGTAAGTAGGTTGTTGGTAACCTTAACAATTGCTGTCTCTGTCGAGTGATGAAGGCGAAATTTAGATTGCAGTGGGTCAAGGAGGGAGTTTATTGTAAGGAAATTGGATAGACGTACATATACTAGGTTTTCAAGAAGCTTTGAGGCAGGAGGGAGTAGGGAAATAGGGCGGTAGATGGATGGGGAGGTTGGATTGAGAAAAGGTTTTTTGAGGGTAGGTGTGACCAGTGTGTGTTTTAGAGATGAGGGAAATATACCAGTGCTGAGGGAGAGGTTGAAGATGTGTGTGAGTACAGGGGTAAGGGTAGAAGAGAGGGAGGGGAGTAGCTGTGAGGGGATGGGGTTGAGGTTACAGATAGTGAGGTGAGAGGACAGTATAAGGGCAGAGACGTCTTCATCAGTAACATAGGAGAAGAGCTACATTTATGGCTATGTGGATTTTGGATTTACTTTTATTATTAAATTTGCTATGCTCTCTTGGCATCCTTTGTTGAAGAGTTAACCTAGGTAAGATGACAGAAGCGTGCACGTGTCTTTAGCAGTCTATGGCAGCAGCATTTGCAACACTGCAATAAACAATTTTGCAAACACTGCTGCCAGATGGCTAAAGACACGTGCACGCTCCTGTGCTAAACTAGGAAAAGAAAAAATACAATGAGACCTAAGCAAAATTGATCATATAAGTAAATTGGAAAGTTGTTTAAAATGTCATACTCAGTCCAGTGAATTTAAAGGGACAGTCTACGCCAAAATTGTTATTGTTTAAAAAGATAGATAACGCCTTTACTACCCATTCCCCAGCTTTTACAACCAACACTGTTATATTAATATACTTTATAACATTTAAAACTCAAAATTTCTTCCTGTTTCTAAGCCACTACAGACAGCCTCTTATCATATGCTTTTTTATTACCTTTTCACAACAAGAAACTGCTAATCCATGTGTGCCATATAGATAACATTGCTCTGTCTCCCGTGGAGTTGTGCAGGACGCAGCACTAATTGGTTAAAATGCAAGTCAATAGCTAATAAATAAATAACCCTGAGATAAGAGGGCTGTCAGAAGAGGCTTAGATACAAGGTAATCACAGAGGTAAAAAGTTTATTAATATAACCGTGTTGGTTAGGCAAAACTGAGGAATGTTTAATAAAGGGATTATCTATCTTTTTATACCATAAACAATTTGGAGTAAACTGTCCCTTTAAATTTATTTTGACTATACTGTCTATTTAAAAACAAGAGAATCTTAACATAAATTGTTTAATGGAATAAAAAAATAAAATTAAAATAAAAAAATCTAAAGTTAAAACGAGCTGTCTCCATCAAAACCTCATTTAGGCCACCACCCACCTCCTTGCTTCTGTCACCTTAAAGGGATATGAAACCCAACATTTTTCTTTCATGATTCAGCTAGCGCTTGCAATTAAAAAAAACTTTCCAATTTACTTCTGTTGTCAAATTGACTTTGCTCTCTTTGTTGGCAGGTAATTAGGCTCAAGATGCATTATATGGCAGCAGTTTTGCAAGAATGCATTTAACATACATCTAGGGGTCAATTTATTAAACCTGGGCATACGCTGTCGGCATTTAACATTGCACAAGCATTTCACAAGAAATGCTTGTGCAATGCCGCCCCCCTGCACATTCACGGCCAATCTAGCAGGTGGTGTCAGTCATCCCAATTGTATCTGATCGGGATCATTGCAGTCTGTCACCTAAAAGGTGGCAGACTAGTGCTGCTTCTTAACTTCAGTTTTCCGGATCACCAGAAACTTTAAGCGAAATAAGCAGCATCCGCTGATTGTTAAATCCGCCCCTTTGGGTTCAAAACCATTCTTGCAAAACTGCTGACATAAAGTGCTCCAGACACGAGTACTTTACCTACCTAGATATTACCTTCAACAAAGAGCCTCAACAAAGGATACCATGAGAATGAAATAAATGTATTAATTTAAAAAAATTGGATTTTTTATTTTAAAATTGTAAACTCTAACTGAATTACAAACTAAATAATATTGGCCATCATGTCCTGTTTTATGACATAGATTCTATGTTAACATAAGAACAGGCAATTGACTGCTTCATTTATATATTAAATATGTTTGCGCTATATATATATATATACAGGGAGTGCAGAATTATTAGGCAAATGAGTATTTTGACCACATCATCCTCTTTATGCATGTTGTCTTACTCCAAGCTGTATAGGCTCGAAAGCCTACTACCAATTAAGCATATTAGGTGATGTGCATCTCTGTAATGAGAAGGGGTGTGGTCTAATGACATCAACACCCTATATCAGGGGTGCATAATTATTAGGCAACTTCCTTTCCTTTGGCAAAATGGGTCAAAAGAAGGACTTGACAGGCTCAGAAAAGTCAAAAATAGTGAGATATCTTGCAGAGGGATGCAGCACTCTTAAAATTGCAAAGCTTCTGAAGCGTGATCATCAAACAATCAAGCGTTTCATTCAAAATAGTCAACAGGGTCGCAAGAAGCGTGTGGAAAAACCAAGGCGCAAAATAACTGCCCATGAACTGAGAAAAGTCAAGCGTGCAGCTGCCAAGATGCCACTTGCCACTAGTTTGGCCATATTTCAGAACTGCAACATCACTGGAGTGCCCAAAAGCACAAAGTGTGCAATACTCAGAGACATGGCCAAGGTAAGAAAGGCTGAAAGACAACCACCACTGAACAAGACACACAAGCTGAAATGTCAAGACTGGGCCAAGAAATATCTCAAGACTGATTTTTCTAAGGTTTTATGGACTGATGAAATGAGAGTGAGTCTTGATGGGCCAGATGGATGGGCCCGTGGTTGGATTGGTAAAGGGCAGAGAGCTCCAGTCCGACTCAGACGCCAGCAAGGTGGAGGTGGAGTACTGGTTTGGGCTGGTATCATCAAAGATGAGCTTGTGGGGCCTTTTCGGGTTGAGGATGGAGTCAAGCTCAACTCCCAGTCCTACTGCCAGTTTCTGGAAGACACCTTCTTCAAGCAGTGGTACAGGAAGAAGTCTGCATCCTTCAAGAAAAACATGATTTTCATGCAGGACAATGCTCCATCACACGCGTCCAAGTACTCCACAGCGTGGCTGGCAAGAAAGGGTATAAAAGAAGAAAATCTAATGACATGGCCTCCTTGTTCACCTGATCTGAACCCCATTGAGAACCTGTGGTCCATCATCAAATGTGAGATTTACAAGGAGGGAAAACAGTACACCTCTCTGAACAGTGTCTGGGAGACTGTGGTTGCTGCTGCACGCAATGTTGATGGTGAACAGATCAAAACACTGACAGAATCCATGGATGGCAGGCTTTTTAGTGTCCTTGCAAAGAAAGGTGGCTATATTGGTCACTGATTTGCTTTTGTTTTGTTTTTGAATGTCAGAAATGTATATTTGTGAATGTTGAGATGTTATATTGGTTTCACTGGTAAAAATAAATAATTGAAATGGGTATATATTTGTTTTTTGTTAAGTTGCCTAATAATTATGCACAGTATTAAGTAATAGTCACCTGCACACACAGATATCCCCCTAAAATAGCTATAACTAAAAACAAACTAAAAACTACTTCCAAAACTATTCAGCTTTGATATTAATGAGTTTTTTGGGTTCATTGAGAACATGGTTGTTGTTCAATAATAAAATTAATCCTCAAAAATACAACTTGCCTAATAATTCTGCACTCCCTATATATATATATATATATATATATATATATATATATATATATATATATAAAACTGTCTTTTGATAATATATTGATGCACAATTATTATTAACAGTCTATGGTATTGCAGTCTTTTTGTGCTATGTTTATATTGTTTACTGAGTACATCTATTTGATTGGTTATTACCATGGTAACCTGAAGTAACATATTTTGCCCCTTCATCATGATACTATCACCTGTTGTTTATTCAAATTGCCATATAAACTGCAACTCCTACATTATGTCCAACAATGATAACAACAATTACTGCTACTGGTTACAATTGTCAAGGTAACCGATAAAGGGGCTGATTGCAGTCTTTTAGAAAAACGTACCTACTGATATATTTACAAAAACCCCTATAGACTTTTTATCGTGATTTTATGTAGAAAATCATTAGATACCTTATTTTTTGTTTTATTTTTAAGGTTTGGAATCAATCGTGTTAATATTAATGCAATATAAATAGCTTACTAAATATGTTTATTATACTAAAATATTTACCCATCATTAAAGGGACAGTCTACACCAGAATTTTTATTATAATTTAAAAAAATAGATAATCCCTTTATTACCCATTCCCCAGTTTTGCACAGCCAACACAGTTATATTAAGATACTTTTTACCTCTGTGATTACCTTGTATCTAAGCTTCTGCAAACTGCCCCCTTATTTCAGTTCTTTTGACAGACTTGCATTTTAGACAATCAGTACTGAGTCCTAGGTAACTACACAGCCATGAGCACAATGTTGTCTATATGGCACACGTTAACTAACACCCTCTAGCCGTGAAAAACTGTGAAATGCATTGAAATAAGAGGTGGCCTTCAAGGACTTAGAAATTAGCATATGAGCCTACCAAGGTTTAGCTTTCAACTAAGAATACCAAGAGAACAAAGCAAATTTTATGATAAAAGTGAATTGGAAAGTTGTTTCAAATGTCATGCCCTATTTGAATCATGAAAGTTTAATTTTGACTTGACTGTCCCTTTAAGCTTAAAGGAACATGAAACCCAAATTTTTTTCTTTCATGATTGAGAAAGAGCATGCCATTTTAAACAACTTTCAAAGTTACTTCTGTTATCTAATTAGCTTCATTCTCTTCATATACGTTGTTGAAAAGCATATATAGATAGGCTCAGTAGCTGCGGATTGGTGGCTGCACGTAGATGCCTCGTGTGATTGGCTCACCCATGTGCATTGCTATTTCTTAAACAAAGGATATCTAAAGACCGAAGCAAATTAGATAATAAAAGTAAATTGGAATGTTGTTTAAAATTGTATTCTCTGTCTGAATCATGAGATAATTTCTGGGGGTTTAGTGTCCCTTTAAGAGTAAAGGATGGATTGCTAACTACTAATCACTAATCAGTGCTACCAGTGCAGTCTTTGGTGTATAATTACACTTACAGACATGAAACAAAAATTATACTCATAAAGGTTCCAGTTCTATCTATTTTTGAAGAAGACCTTTGTGATATTGAAATTGCATATACAGTACTTTTATTTCACATGCAAACAGGGAAGACGTTTTTGGTTAAAAAAATATCTCAGTCTTTGTGCTGATTGAAAACAAAAGTACATTGGAAGTATTGTTGCTTAATCATAGAAAGGTGTATCTGTTTTTGTTTGGCAGTAGAATATATTGTTGTTATATAGTAAAGCATTGCAAATTGAGCTATTAACAAAAAAAGATTGATTGAGGAGATTTTACCTGTCACAGCACTATGTTCCATCACGTGATTCACCTTGTAAATCATCAATGAAACCTCTCATAATCATGTCTTAAATTAGGTGATGAATCATATTAGTGTCAGCTGGCAATGTTGTACCCCAAATCATACACAGAAGGTGTTTTTCACAGTTGTATGAAATTTCACATCAAACAATTGGGTTTAACTCTTCTCAAGCAATTATAAACTTTTCAGAAATGCACTAGTATTTGCCCAGTACACAGTATATGTAATGGGTCTCAGACATTTGCTTCACAGAATGCTGGTTGCTGGTAGAGAACATACTCTAGCAAATAACTTTCTCTTTGTAGTGTATTTATATACTAATTCATATAAAATATGTGTAGTACATCTACACATCCAAACAAATGTGCTCTTTTTTTCTGAGGAATCCAAAACAAACATTTTTCTACTGGAGTAAATGATTCTGGGAAAATATATACAAATATAGTTTACAATACTCCACATTTTTTGTTTCTAAAATCTGTTTCAAACATGGACCCTGCTGTGCCAGTATAATATTGTACTTGCATGAGCTCATACCTCCCAAGTGTCCTGCATCCTGTGAGATTGCCATGGTTTGGGAGGTCAAGCCCACTACCGGTCCACAGCCGTAGATCCTCCTGGTTTTAAGGGACCGTATTAGCCCCACATGGTCCTCCTGGGCTTGCCCACTGACTGACCAGATACGCCCATACACAGCCTCACTCACAGTCAGGCCCATGGCTCCTCCCTATTTGCCCTTTTTAACCTCCTAATTCCCAGGGAGCCTCCGGGAAATGTTGGGAGCTATGTAAGAAGGTGTGCTTTTAAAATGGGTTTTAGAAACATAAAGATGGGCTCTGTGAACCTGATCCTTACTCAAAATTATTTTTATCTTTGGAAATACAATTTGCTTAGGATCCCTCAATGGAAAAAAACAATCAAATATTTTATGATAATGCACATGTGCTACACAATCAATGATTTTACATCATTTTGTACATATTTTTTTTTATGGTCTGGAGCAGTGTTTCAGTTTTGTGTGTGGCCAAGCAGGGAAATAGTTAATTAGGTAACCACGCCCTGCAATTACCAAACAATGCTCAATGCAGACTTCAAGGTATTTGTTCTCTTATTAACTGTTTTAGTGCTGGGCCGCACACAAAACTGGCCCTAGAGGGAACATCAAAAGTAAACCAGTAAACCAGTTTTTAGAGGCTATCTAGAAAGTTTAGAAACTAAAAGATTGTTCCAAAAATCCTGAATGACAATTATTGGAGCTTCAGGTAAAACATAGCTTGCAGCATACATGATCTTATCAGGGGCTTGTCAGTCTAACACAAATACGCACACAGGGGCCAATTTATGAACAGCCGAATGTTCCCAAATTTTCTTTTTTCGCGCGTGCCTTCAGGCTCGCTGGAAACAGGAGTTTAGAAGCAGTGGTCTTAAGACTGCTGCTCCTTAACTCGCACACCGTCACCGCCTCTGCGGCGGCGGACAGCAATCCGCCTGATCTCATACAATGGGATTGATTGACTCCCCCTACTAGCGGCCGATTGGCTGCGAATCTGCAGGGGGCGGCATTGCACAAGCAGTTCACCAGAACTGCTTGTGCAATGTTAAATGCCGACAGTCTGTGTTAAAATTATGGCTTTTTGAATTTTAGTGGTTCTATCATGTTGGAGTAAATCACGTATTTAGGATAAAAACATGCTGAAATTGAGGTTATTGCATTCATTTAATGCCTAAAATATGGAAGGAATCACAAATTTAGCAGCCTTGTTCCATTTTAGTGTGACCCCCCCTAAATAAACTAGTTTTGAAGTGAACGTAATAGAATTCTTGTATGTCTCTTCAGGCCTAAAAGTGACATGCACAATGAAAAGCATTCTCTATGATGGAAACACTAGTTTTCATGTTTTTTTTGCCTTGGTTTTCTAAAACTTTACATACCAGAAACACCTATTATGAGATGGAATGCTTGTTTCTGACGCACATACAGTATCTCCCAAAACCTCTTAGCAGCCTTAAGGCATTTGTTCAATCCAGAATATCCAGAACAATTTGCTGATTTGACCAAAGTAAAACAGAACCTCTTTTGCTGCCAGAAAAGAAGCACAGATCAAATAAATCTTTTATGTGTAAAGTGAAACTACTCAAATGAACAGAAATACAAAAAAAAAACCTCAAAATACAATATAGTTGTTCATGACTTTTGTAGCGTTACTTACCAACATTTCTATGGGATTTTTCACTTACCCTTTTTGCTAGTTGGCAAAGGTTAGATCCGTGATCTTGTTCATGCCTATCAGGAATAACTTTGACTGCCAATAAATATAAATATCTTTCTTATTTAGTGTTTCCCTGTTGGTATCCTTTTTAATCATTGTGTGTCTGCATTTTGTAAAGATTAGTTATACTAAAATGTTCTGTGGCTAAGAAGCAAAACATTTCTAAGAAGAAAAAAAAAAGTATGTTGTTTTCCTTGTCTGCAGTGCTATAATAAAGAGATATTCTTGTGTAAACATCAAGTGCTTTATTTTATTAGAACATTTTATTTTTAATCAGTGTTGGCTCTTTAAAGTGATGGTAAACTCTCTACTTTATGAAAACAGATCCAGAAAGTTAGTGATATTTTAGATGGAGTTTAATTCATCTGTTATAATGAAGATGCATGAAGGGGAGAGTTTACTATCACAATATACAATTTTAAACAACATTCCAATTTACTTCTATTATCTAATTTGCTTCTGTCTTTAGATATCCTTTGTTGAAGAAATAGCAATGCACATGGGTGAGCCAATCACACGAGGCATCTATGTGCAGCCACCAATCAGCAGCTACTGAGCCTATCTATATATGCTTTTCAACAAAGGATATTAAGAGAATGAAGCTAATTAGATAATAGAAGTAACTTTGAAAGTTGTTTAAAATTGCATGCTCTTTCTAAATCATGAAAGAAAAAAATTGGGTTTCATGTTCCTTTAAGCTTAAAGGGACAGTCTAGTAAAAATTTAACTCTCATGATTTAGATAGGGCATACAATGTTAAACGACTTTCCATTTTACTTTTATCATCAAATTTGCGTTGTTCTGTTTGTATTCTTTGTTGAAACCTAAACCTAGTTAGGCTCATATGCTTATTTCTAAGCCCTGGAAGGCCGACTCTTATCTCAGTGCATTTTGACAGTTTATCACAGCTAGACAGTGCTAGTTCATATGTGCCATATAGATAACATTATGCTCACTCCCGTGAAGTTACCTAGGAGTCAGCACTGATTGATTAAAATGCCTGTCTGTCAAAAGTACTGAAATAAGGGGGCAGTCTACAGAGGCTTAGATACAAGGTAATCACAGAGGTATAAAGTATATTAAAGGGACACTGTACCCAAATTTTTTCTTTCATGATTCAGATTGAGCATGAAATTTTAAGCAACTTTCTAATTTACTCCTATTATCACATTTTCTTCATTCTCTTGGTATCTTTATTTGAAATGCAAGAATGTAAGTTAAGATGCCAGGCCATTTTTGGTGAACAACCTGGGTTGTCCTTGCTGATTGGTGGATAAATTCATCCACCAATAAAAAAGTGCTGTCCAGAGTACTGAACCCAAAAAAAGATTAGATGCCTTCTTTTTCAAATAAAGAGAACGAAGAAAAATTGATAATAGGAGTAAATAAGACAGTTGCTTAAAATTGCATGCTCTTTCTGAATTACAAAAGAAAAAATTTGGGTTCAGTGTCCCTTTAATATAACTGTGTTGATGATTACGCAAAACTGGGGAATGGGTAATGAAGGGGTTATCTATATTTTTAAACAATAACAATTCTGGAGTAGACTGTCCCATTTAAGTAATTAAAAAGGGTTAAACGGGTAGTCAAAGTTTCATTCCTGGAACATTCACATTCTGGACCAGATTATTATATGGCCAGTGATTGGAGCATACACATGTATGCTTGCTTCTCATTTGTTCACCAGCTGTATCCTCATCTTGAGTGGCACAGGAGCACAAAACGTTAACTTTGGTTTTAACCCTTTTGCAGGAGTAGTAAAAACAAGGAAATTGGTTGTCATAATGAAGAAACACGTTTACTCTCCCATGTTTGCCAGCTTTATGCTCTCTGTGTGATTTTATATTTTTGTAATAAAGGATGTTTTTATCAGCTACAGTGGGCTCGGCATGTGCATTATTGCTTTGAGTTTGTATTAAAAATAATATGCTGTAACAAAAAGAGCATATGATTTTCATACTAGAATTTCCCACTAATTTTTAGTCAGAAGCCCTTGTATATTCAACAGTATTGTACTCTAGGGCATATCAAAGGAAGTACTTGCCTACTTGGCTTGGGGCATCAGATAGGTTCTTTTTTTATAGCCATCTATAAAATTGAGATCTGTTTAAATTTTATTAAACATAAATGATCTCTTCCAACATAATTGTAAATCCTCATTTTTATGGACAAACTGTGCTTACCCACACTCCCTAGCAAAGCCAAGAAGCAAATCCCATAGGTTTTCTTCTGAACACTGCAAATCAAACAACTGGATTCAGCAATGTGCATATTACAGGGTACCTAAATTACAGCATTTGCTTTCTGGTTTCTCAATGAATTGTGGGGCAAGCACAATGTTTTTCTATGCCAAATAATATCTATCTATCAAATGGTCATCTTTTACATTTTAATTTTTATTTTGTCTTCGTTTTTTGTTTGTTTTCATTCTAAAATGTCGCCCATGATTTCTTTTTTGACTAGGAGAGGAGCATATTCCTCATGTTATAAAAACTTGTATTTATTTTTCAAGCTTCTCTGTTACTATGCTGACGTCAGTTTTAGATTAGCTGGAGGCTGATTCAATTTACACTTCCAAGAACTTTTAGTTACACATAAAGCTGATACTTGCCTAATGCTTTAGCACACCTTGGATGCTTTCACACACCTTATTTTCCACGTTTTTGCTTGCTGACATCAGAGTGTGAAGCTCGACCTGTTAAGGGAGATAGTGAGAAGATAAAATAACAGTCATTTAAAGCTAAACTTTATTTTAACAACATATTCTAGAAGTGCAGTTGATTGCCATATAATTACCCAAACATCACTCAGATTTGATCATACCATATATAAACATGCAAACATGCATTGAAATGATCATATAATATATATCAGCAATTAATCACGGTATTTAAAAAGATGTGTATACAAAAGATATGTTTTTAAAGTATTTAAAAATAAATATGCAATGTTTTGCAGACCAAGGACATACTCCTTGAAAAGCACCTTAAGCATGTTTTTTTATTCCCTATGTTGTGGCTAGTAAGAGCCAGGTATAATTAAGTCTCTGCTCTGATCTAGCAAGCACTGTGTAGAATGTGCTTACAGATTGAATTGTTAGAATAATAGAATAATCTGCTGCATTCCTTCACACTAATTTATAACTTCATGATCATTCCTTTTACATGACATTTCAGAGAAGGAATAAGTAAGAAAGTATATTTATATATATATATATATATATATATATATATATATATATATATATATATATATATATATATATATATATATATATATATATATATATATATATGTGTGTTTGTGTTAAAACCTTGTAAAAATGTTTCTTTAAATGATATCCAATATCCATTGGTTCAGTCAATTATTTTCCTAAAATAATGCGTCTCTGTCTTTCACCATTTGCTAAATTGTTGGTACATTTCAGTGTTTTCTATCTTTGCTGGTCTCCCAGTTATGTGTAAAACAATAGAGAGGTGATCGACACAGAAAGATAACAAAAAACACGTATCAATAACCATCGCCTCTATCTAACCTCATGCTAAATTTTCCTTGACAAGATAGTATTTGAAACTACAACATGAAAATGTATTAAATGACAAGATTAATGGTACCCAGAGGCATTACAGGGCTTCAGTAATTCTTGAGTCATCCCCGGTCTAAAGAAGATTGTGATAAATGCAAAAGGAGAGAGATATGTACTACTGACATTGAGAAGGTGTCTTTTTAATTGTGGTTCAGTTATTTGTACACCATAATCTATCTACAGTATATATGTGCACACTATAAATAAAGGGACATTATACTCATACGTTTTGTTTTACAATGTTGTTTGTTTGTTGTTGCGGTTTTAATGGATATCCCTGTGCTATAAACTAACTTTTTTCCGTGGCAGTTACCTCTTTCAAACAGTGAGCATTAGATACAGTTGCACTTCTTGTTTCACTTTAAATTGCATTTTTCTTACTTCAGTTGCTCTTTTGTATTTCTTTCTTGTGACTAGTCAGTTTCTGACACTTCACTCAGTGGAGTGTCAGAAACAGAGTAGTCACAAGGAGGGGTATTGACTTTGATGCGGCAATGGATTTTCACATGTTTGAACGCGGTCCTGCTTGAAATGTCTAATATACACAAAATGTGCTGTATACCCTTAGTGACCTATGTCTTTATATTGTTTTTAATAAAATGTGATTTGTATGCAGTGAACCGGGAGGTTATTCTTATAGAGCACTTATACTAGAGCTGGTTATAGCTCTCTAACACCTGAGTAGGATTGACTCAAGTGTGGGATCTGTGCACATATATTTGATACTGTTTTACGCTATTTCTTTTCTTTGAGGATCTCTGCTGAAGATCAATGAAAATAAAGACTGACTTTCTCTTTAAACCAGAGGACTCTTTGCTTTTGGTCTGATTTCACTTCAGACACGTGACTGCTATTGCAATATTGTCTATTCAATCTAGGACATATTGCACATGCGTGGGGGAATCGCATTCCAGAGCACATGTGTGAGTACGTGTGTGCTACCCAGAACTCTGAATAAAGAGAGAACTCAGGTTTCCCACAGTGATTGGCTAATACAAATTAGCCTCATGGTGGGTTTGGAAATCTGCCAATTTTTGAATGAAGATTACAGCAAAACTAGTTAGAAGAGAAAAGGCAAGGTATTTGAGCACTTTTGAAAATTGTATTAACCTATACAATGAAAAAATGAAAATATTTGCCTGTTACATCCCTTTAATTTACCAGCCGCTTGTATCATATGACAGCCATAAGCCAATCACAGACTCAAATACATATACACTGTGAACTTCTGCACATGCTCATTAGGAGCTGGTGCCTCATAAAGTGTGCTTATAAAAACCACTGTGCACACTTCTAATTGACAAAATTGACATACTCTATCTGAATCATGTAAGTTTAATGTTCACTATACTATCCTTTTAGTTATGTGGAGTTAAAAAATGCAATATCCCTTTTTTATTTTTTCCCCTTTTTTCCTATCATTTAATTATGTAAATTGTGGGATTTGTAAAATACGTGAACAAAGCAAAATCAAAATACGGCAGCCAATTAATGCAATATTGATTATGACTGCCTAATGTGTTTGAATGCATTTTTTTCACTTAAAATGGTTGTAAATCTTAGCATTTTTGAAATGCTAGCCTGAATCCATGAAATGATTTCAATCATGATTTTGAAGTGATTATGCGCTTAAAGGGACATAAAACTTATATGCTAAATCACTTGAAAGTGATGCAGTGTAACTGTAAGAAGCTGACAAGAAAATATCACCTGAACATCTCTATGTAAAAAATAAAAATATTTGAAAAGGTTACTTTTATTTATGCATAGGCTCATTAATTAGCTAAAAGTTGGCCACCAAAGTATTTTCTCCAACATAGGTGTGTCCGGTCCACGGCGTCATCCTTACTTGTGGGATATTCTCTTCCCCAACAGGAAATGGCAAAGAGCCCAGCAAAGCTGGTCACATGATCCCTCCTAGGCTCCGCCTTCCCCAGTCATTCTCTTTGCCGTTGCACAAAGTTCTTTGAAGGGACAGATTTCTGCTTTATCTGTTTTACTTCACAAAAAGCTGGCGGCTGTGCCAGATGTTCAAGCTTTTGTTCAGGCTCTGGTTAGAATCAAGCCTGTTTACAAACCTTTGACTCCTCCTTGGAGTCTCAATTTAGTTCTTTCAGTTCTTCAGGGGGTTCCGTTTGAACCCTTACATTCCGTAGATATCAAGTTATTATCTTGGAAAGTTTTGTTTTTGGTTGCAATTTCTTCTGCAAGAAGAGTTTCAGAGTTATCTGCTCTGCAGTGTTCTCTTCCTTATCTGGTGTTCCATGCAGATAAGGTGGTTTTGCGTACTAAACCTGGTTTTCTTCCGAAAGTTGTTTCTAACAAAAATATTAACCAGGAGATAGTTGTGCCTTCTTTGTGTCCGAATCCAGTTTCAAAGAAGGAACGTTTGTTGCACAATTTGGATGTAGTTCGTGCTCTAAAATTCTATTTAGAGGCTACAAAGGATTTCAGACAAACATCTTCTTTGTTTGTTGTTTATTCTGGTAAAAGGAGAGGTCAAAAAGCAACTGCTACCTCTCTCTCTTTTTGGCTTAAAAGCATCATCCGATTGGCTTATGAGACTGCCGGACGGCAGCCTCCTGAAAGAATCACAGCTCACTCCACTAGGGCTGTGGCTTCCACATGGGCCTTCAAGAACGAGGCTTCTGTTGATCAGATATGTAAGGCAGCGACTTGGTCTTCACTGCACACTTTTACCAAATTTTACAAATTTGATACTTTTGCTTCTTCGGTGGCTATTTTTGGGAGAAAGGTTTTGCAAGCCGTGGTGCCTTCCATCTAGGTGACCTGATTTGCTCCCTCCCATCATCCGTGTCCTAAAGCTTTGGTATTGGTTCCCACAAGTAAGGATGACGCCGTGGACCGGACACACCTATGTTGGAGAAAACAGAATTTATGCTTACCTGATAAATTACTTTCTCCACCGGTGTGTCCGGCCCACGGCCCGCCCTGGTTTTTTAATCAGGTCTGATGAATTATTTTCTCTAACTACAGTCACCACGGTATCATATGATTTCTCCTATGCATATTCCTCCTTTACGTCGGTCGAATGACTGGGGAAGGCGGAGCCTAGGAGGGATCATGTGACCAGCTTTGCTGGGCTCTTTGCCATTTCCTGTTGGGGAAGAGAATATCCCACAAGTAAGGATGACGCCGTGGACCGGACACACCGTTGGAGAAAGTAATTTATCAGGTAAGCATAAATTCTGTTTTTTTAGGGTTTATATGTTTTCATTTTAAGTAATGTTCTGAAAAGGCAGTATTTATTGGTATAACATTGTAGAATATCAGCTCTTTTCATCTATTATCAATAAAAAATGCATTAGTTGTTAAATGAAAGAGCTAGTAATGCTATATGTAATATTCTAAATTGTAATTGTTCTATATTTCACAATTATTTTTATATTGCAAGTGATATTCGATTCTCTATTATTTTCTTCAACATGAAATGTGATTTTTACACATCTTGGTAGACTATTTAAAGTATTTTATCCACTTGAATACCTGAGAAACATTGAGATACAGATTTTTCACCTGGGTGTGGAGTTTGGGTGATTCAGTGTTTGGTTTGGGCAGTCAAAGGCGGGTATTGGACAGAACAGGGGTATTGGTCAAGCAGTTTGGACAGGCCTTAGCATCTGGCCACTGTCTATTCCAATGGAGATGGATTTCCTGTTTTGGGACTGTCTTGCATAGTACAAGATAACTGGTACCTCTGAATTTATTAACTGAATGCATATATTGTTTATCTTAAAGGTGTATTTGATGTCTCTAGTGCAGTTCAAAGATATTTGTGAAATTAACAACTTTAAAGTATCTGTTTAATGTGATGGATGATTCTGCCCCAAATTATGAGGATTTTGAGTTTTATTTTTCTGAATATAAACAATTTCACTATGCAGATTTATATGATGATATATTTGAATGTAACTGTTTCTAACTACTTGGCTACCAAGCCAGCTATAGGTTTTTTTGTAATCAGATCAGCCTTTCATTTGCAGTCAATAAATTGAGTACCATTAATTTGCATAATAATCACTAATATTAGTTGTCATCTGACACTTTTTAGTAGTCCCCTTGGGAAGTAAATATCTCTATCATCTATCTGTCTGTCTGTCCATCCATCCATCTATCCTTGCTTTCAGCAACCATCGCTCAGATGCAGATTTATTTCATATCATGAAAACTGCAATCCAAAATTCAGAAAGATGCAGGGCAACTATAATTACTTAATCCATAATTATTATATTTTTATAATATTGCCAGGTGTCTATATTAAAAAAAACATTCATCCTAATTTCCTTGGTGAATTTGAATCTAATCATTTGTTTTCCTAGAACAAGTTTTAAAAAAATCAATATCAAACATAAAAAGAACTGCAGTGAAGTAATTTGTACCATAAGTGCTTTAAAATGAGAATTTGTATTTTTCTTTAATATTTTGTGAAATGTGTCCTTATCAGATATAATTGTTTTCTTGCTTGGCTTAGTCACAAACTGAATCACTCTATAACATTCAGGCCACTCCTTCTGTGAGCTTTAAGCTGCCATGGCAACAGTAGTTATGACAAAATCTTCCTACAGAAAAGTAAAGTAGAAACTTATTTACATACATAAATGTAAAAATGGGGATTTTTTTTGCTTAGAAAGCTGTGAGAAATGCCTGACATTTATTACTGTCAATATTATCGTCACATGTAATAGGTGATGAAAAAATAAACATGTATGTCAAATGAGAGTGAGCATTGAGCACATGAGTATTTTAAAATATTTTGAACAGAGTCAGTCAGGACAGCCCTTTGTGGTATTTATGCAGATGTGTAGGGTCATAGATGGGGAGGTAGGGTGCCCTTTTAGTCACCATTTGTTTCAAACTTTTGATATATGAAGAGCTTGTAAAATATTATCTGATTAATTATATAGGGAGGCTTATGGGGAAAAGCATTTTTATATGTTGAATAATAAATCTCTCATACAGTTTTCCTCTGAATACAAGATTGCTTTTCAGTTGTGGTATTGGGGCCTATCTATCAAGCTCCGAAAGGAGCTTGACGGCCCGTGTTTCTGGCGAGTCTTCAGACTCGCCAGAAACAGCAGTTATGAAGCAGCGGTCACAAAGACCGCTGCTCCATATCCTGTCCTCCTGCTCTGAGCAGACGGACAGACATCACCGGAAATCAACCCGATCGAGTACGATCGGGTTGACACCTCCCTGCTGGCAGCCCATTGGCCGCGAGTCTGCAGGGGGGCGGCGTTGCACCACCTGTTTTTGTGAGCTGCTGGTGCAATGCTTAATATGGAGAGTGTATTGCTCTCCACATTCAGCGAGGTCTGGCGGACCTGATCCGCACTGTCGGATCAGGTCCGCCAGACTTTGTTAAATAGAGGCCATTGTCTCACATACAGTCACATTATTCAGCGATGGGCACTGTGGATTATTCTAATTGGGGTCATCATTTTGTCTAACATTGGCTAATGAATAAGTAAATATTCTCATGGAAAGAAGATAATATAGGTCCTGTTAATTGATTCATGGTGATGGCATAATCACAAAACAGTTTTGCGTAAACACAAACAATTCATGAGGAACACAAACCACTTGATACAATTCTTCAACATCTAGACTTCATGTTTTAACAACATGGTTTTAAAGGGTCATAAAAACCAACATTATATTGTATAAGGTAAAGGCTGTATAAAAAATGCTGCTTTTGTCCACTGATTAACACATGAACCTGGTACCTTTTATATGCTTGTAGTTGCTGATCTCATAGCATACCTACAGGGAGTGCAGAATTATTAGGCAAATGAGTATTTTGACCACATCATCCTCTTTATGCATGTTGTCTTACTCCAAGCTGTATAGGCTCGAAAGCCTTCTACCAATTAAGCATATTAGGTGATGTGCATCTCTGTAATGAGAAGGGGTGTGGTCTAATGACATCAACACCCTATATCAGGTGTGCATAATTATTAGGCAACTTCCTTTCCTTTGGCAAAATGGGTCAAAAGAAGGACTTGACAGGCTCAGAAAAGTCAAAAATAGTGAGATATCTTGCAGAGGGATGCAGCACTCTTAAAATTGCAAAGCTTCTGAAGCGTGATCATCGAACAATCAAGCGTTTCATTCAAAATAGTCAACAGGGTCGCAAGAAGAGTGTGGAAAAACCAAGGCACAAAATAACTGCCCATGAACTGAGAAAAGTCAAGCGTGCAGCTGCCAAGATGCCACTTGCCACCAGTTTGGCCATATTTCAGAGCTGCAACATCACTGGAGTGCCCAAAAGCACAAGGTGTGCAATACTCAGAGACATGGCCAAGGTAAGAAAGGCTGAAAGACGACCACCACTGAACAAGACACACAAGCTGAAACGTCAAGACTGGGCCAAGAAATATCTCAAGACTGATTTTTCTAAGGTTTTATGGACTGATGAAATGAGAGTGAGTCTTGATGGGCCAGATGGATGGGCCCGTGGCTGGATTGGTAAAGGGCAGAGAGCTCCAGTCCGACTCAGACGCCAGCAAGGTGGAGGTGGAGTACTGGTTTGGGCTGGTATCATCAAAGATGAGCTTGTGGGGCCTTTTCGGGTTGAGGATGGAGTCAAGCTCAACTCCCAGTCCTACTGCCAGTTTCTGGAAGACACCTTCTTCAAGCAGTGGTACAGGAAGAAGTCTGCATCCTTCAAGAAAAACATGATTTTCATGCAGGACAATGCTCCATCACACGCGTCCAAGTACTCCACAGTGTGGCTGGCAAGAAAGGGTATAAAAGAAGAAAATCTAATGACATGGCCTCCTTGTTTACCTGATCTGAACCCCATTGAGAACCTGTGGTCCATCATCAAATGTGAGATTTACAAGGAGGGAAAACAGTACACCTCTCTGAACAGTGTCTGGGAGGCTGTGGTTGCTGCTGCACACAATGTTGATGGTGAACAGATCAAAACACTGACAGAATCCATGGATGGCAGGCTTTTGAGTGTCCTTGCAAAGAAAGGTGGCTATATTGGTCACTGATTTGTTTTTGTTTTGTTTTTGAATGTCAGAAATGTATATTTGTGAATGTTGAGATGTTATATTGGTTTCACTGGTAAAAATAAATAATTGAAATGGGTATATATTTGTTTTTTGTTAAGTTGCCTAATAATTATGCACAGTAATAGTCACCTGCACACACAGATATCCCCCTAAAATAGCTAAAACTAAAAACAAACTAAAAACTACTTCCAAAAATATTCAGCTTTGATATTAATGAGTTTTTTGGGTTCATTGAGAACATGGTTGTTGTTCAATAATAAAATTAATCCTCAAAAATACAACTTGCCTAATAATTCTGCACTCCCTGTAGATTTGGTATGGAAGTTCCTATGTACAAACTTGAATGTCAGGCAAGCAGTAAGGAATTACCATAAATTTATGAGGATAAGCACCAAGATTGGCACTTTGAATGTATCCAAGGTAACAAACTTATTAAAAGAGAAATATCATTTTAACACACCTTAGATTTCAATATTAAAACAAAAATATATGTAAAATGTTTTTTCTCGATGGATCCAACATTCCTGAGTAACAGCTTCATTAGAAACTGGTCTCTTTTTTTTGTTAATATTTAGTTTTTTTCGTTGCTGATTATTTCTTTCTATAGTTCAAATGAAAAATTCAAATTTCCTAGAAAAGAATAAAATAAAATCGGTATAATTTGTTAGTAAACCATCAGCAATATGTGGTTGTAAACAGATACAAAAAAGGAATTGACTAGTTTTAAAAACAAGTAAAGAAAAGGTTTGTGTACATTCTACATACATGTCCAACAAAAAAAGCCATCTAAATGTCCAGCCTAACTACTTCATGGTCTACTGCTTAATTTTGCAGTCTCTTAATATTCAAAAATTTTAGATGTAGTCACCATAGGGTTGCCATATTGCCACTTTAAAAGAAGACTTATGAAAAATACATATGTTAGGGTTTTTAAAATGGCATTTCTTTAAGCTCCCCTTCACATATGTTCTCGTTTAAAGTGGCAATATTGCAACACTAAGTAACAATGATTCATAGATACTGAATACCATCCAGGAGAGCAGCTTCTTTAAAATAACTCTACTGAGGTTGGAGCCACTTAAAATACTTATCATAAAAAAATGTGTTTTTTTTTATAATCTTAACTGCAAATAATACAGCAATATGAGTTGCATATTTTTGATAACCCTCATCAGCTGATAGGCATTTCCTACAAATGTTTTTTTGATGATAGTCATTTCCTGACAATGCTTATTGGTTAATAGTTATTTCCTGCTTATGGTTATTGGGTGTTAGTAGGAAGTACCTATAAGCTAATGAACATTAATATTTAATATTAATATACTGATATACTGTATAAGTTTACATTTTTTTTCATAAAGATTAGGAATAGTCTGTATACCCAGATAAGTGAATCTGTTGGCTCACACTTGGGTTCTAGCAGTGTCACAATTTGTCTAATGAAACCTTGTGCAAATCTCAAACATTTAAATATTTGTTTTGATTCCTTATCATTACTATTAGCTGCCTGGAAATCACTACTAGCAATAATCACAAAGCAATCCCATGATGCACTGTTAAAAGATCCACCTTTTGTGCATAGCTGATCTAGTACACTAGAAATTATTTTTCTCAGCTCATTATTTATAGTTAGTTTTGTCTCCTTCAGAATTTGAGTTGGCCATGTCCATTAAGCTATAGTTGTTTATTAGGAAGACTCTTTTTTAATTTAATCTGTATTCTACCTCTTTTTTTTTCTCTCTTGCCATTCTATGATCTTGCAGAACACAAAAATATAATACTTGGTCATCCAATTAGTTCCTTTCTGATGCTGTTTGACAGGTTTAGCAGAGTTGCAAATGCTACACTAAGCCAGCTGGCAACACTCGGGACTAACGATGCTGAGGGTCCCCAGGGAGACTCTTATATAGGGCACAATGATGGGCTAATTCTATTTTGTGGTAATATTAGCTACAATGAGGTCTATGATATCACAGGGGAATGTGGATATTCTCAGTTTTACAAGCAAGCGTTAGCATGTATATAATAGCTATGCTGTCAAATAAAAACTCAGATCACTTGACTGACATTTGTTATTGCTTCTAAAGAGTAAAAGGCAAGTGCTCAGCAATCATTTGTGTCACAATTCTTTCAGTACTAGAGGCGATATGGTACTCGGAGGCTCATAACTAAGCCCTCCATTTTCTTTCTTTTTGTGTGTGTGTGTGTGTGTGTATTACAATCAAACCTGTTTTCTTTCTCTGTTCTGTGTTAATGTTAGTATTTAGATGACTGTAGTTGTGCTTTTAAAAAAATGCCAAGGAAAATGTAAGAGTTTTTAGACCGGTTTTGCTTTGCAAATAAATATAGTGTACCTTTTTACTTTTTATTCACACACACACACATACAAACACTGTAACACATTGTATGTTTTTATGGTACACACACATACACATATACATACAAACACTGTTCTTATGGTACACGTACATACAAACACTGTTCTTATGGTACACACACACACACATATACATTCAAACACTGTTCTTATGGTACACGCACACGCGCATACACACACACAGATATACAGTACATACAAACACTGTTCTTATCGTACACACACACACATATACATACAAACACTGTTCTTATGGCACACGCACACACATATACATACAAACACTGTTCTTATGGTACACACACACATATACATTCAAACACTGTTCTTATGGTACACACACACGCGCATACACACACACAGATATACAGTACATACAAACACTGTTCTTATGGTACACACACACACACATATACATACAAACACTGTTCTTATGGTACACACACATATACATACAAACACTGTTCTTATGGTACACACACACACATTCTACATCAAATGCACACACTACGTTAAAACACATACCAGTTAAGAAGTTAATATTATGACTTGACTGTACCACACCCCAGCATACTATTGCAAGATACTTTTAAGTTAAAAAAATATTGTTTTTTTTTTGTTTGTTTTCAATATGTGTGTGTGTGTGCGGGGGGGGGGGGGGTACACAAATATTGACACCATGGGCTCCATTTATGAAGCTGTGGATGAGCTTCTGAGCCCTCAAAGTGCCAGATTGCTCATGTGAGTATGCACCTACAAGTTAAAAAGCATGAGTCTAAAGATTGCTTTTTTCTAATCTCTCAGCCACCACAGAGATAGTGGATTAAAATCACACTGGACTGAACCAACTGGGTGATGGAGCCTTGTCCGCCCACAGCTTCATAAATAGGGTCCATTTGTGCATGCCCTGATCTTTGTGCTAACTGGGATGCTGATTGGTTAACGGTTGGTATGCTCCATGCACAGTGCACAGAGCATACCTACAAATCAGTACGTTTATAGCTATTACTAAAGCATCTGTAAAGAGCATTTTTTTAAAAATGTATAAAATAAAAATATATATTGACTTTCATATGCACTGTAATGCCTTTGAAAGCTTATCTTTATGTCAGGTAAGCTAAGAAATTATAGCATGAAAATGGCCTTGTTACATGTGACTGTCACATTAACCATATACTAATTGTCATCTGTTGATCAGAAGTCCTTTACGCAGGTGTTCATTTGGTGAATTATGTATAAAAGAGAAAATACAAATTATTATTTTTAAATTATATCCCACACACTTGGCATCAAAAAATGAAATTGCCTAGTAAATGAAAATGCTACTTTAACCACAGGGTCATTCTTTCTCCTTATATGGCACAAATTATCCTCAAAAAGTACGTTTCATAAAAGGAGAGCCATGTCTTTTGGCAGAAGAAGCCAAAGGAAAATGCAGTGTTGGCCTCAGTCACCATGAAGTGCATTGTTCACAGTTAATTTCTGCTTGTGGAATGTACTTATTTCAGAAACTGCTGCCAAAAGGTTCTAGTTGGGCCCAGGGTAAAGGATGTCACATGTTAAAAGACTGAAGGTGAACTCCTTGTTCAGTTCTGTTAACACAAATTGTAGTTTTAAAGGGGCATTAAAGTTATTCTATGTATATGCACCAGAAATTAGTCACTGCATTACAAAAGATCTGACTACAAAATAAATGTTTTAAGGACTTAATGCCATTTTATACATGCTTTAGAAATTAGTCAAGTCATTGCAAAAGACTTGCATAAACAAAATACATGTTTTAAAAGGATTAAGCGCTATTATTTTGCACTCCTGAGATACACCCATTGAAAAGCTTAGATTGTTGTTTACCCTATAACATTTGCTGTGACTAATTAGTGTCAGATATAAGTAAACTCCTGCACAGATCAAGCTATATCTGTGCAGCATGTAGGAGAGTCGAGGTTCTTAATTCCATAGCAATTACTCTGGCCTCTTTGGGGGCAGTTGAAAGCTAACATTTTCAGATTTAATTACAAAATAATTAGTGTAATTACAGCTGTGTTTTGTTATGCCTTATTAAAGATTATGGGCCAGATTATGAGTGGAACGCTATTTAGCGCTTTCGCTAGAGCGCTAATTGAGCTATAAGTAAACTTTTTGCGCACACGTTGGGCTGCGCTCGTATTACAAGTTGAAAGTAAAAAGTTATTGTACTCACACTAACCCGACAAGTGCAAACATCTTATTTCTAGCACAATGATGTATTCCACATAGAAGTTAATGGAGCAAAAACCTAACACCCTACTTGCGCGCTAACCCGAACTCTTGTTCTCAAGGGCACTAACCCGACATGAAGAGATCTCTATATTAAAGCCCTTTGCCTGCCTTTATTATTTTTTTTCAAACACCTGAGACCTCATATCTTGGAGCCCTTATAACTTTTGTGTGCAATATTAAAAAAAAAACAAAAAAAAAACAACACATTTATTAGATGTGTTACTATAAATGTAAGTGTACTTTGAAAAGTATTTTTTATGTGTTTTGTGAGTACACGCTAACCCGACAAGCGTTAACTTGAATTGCAGTCAAGCGATTGTATTAAATGTTGAAAGTAATGGCAAACAATTTCCCCTCCGTGCACACGATTGCGAAAACCCAATATTGCTTGCGCGCAAACATTTGCACTCCACTCGTAATCTGGCCCTACATAGGGAATTAGATTTTTAGTTTAATATCCCGTTAAATTAATTGTATGCTTTGGGTGGGATGGATATAAACTGTGTTGAGCATTTTTTGTTGTTTCTGTTTCAACATATTCATATTTGATGTTTTTTTTGTTCAGCAGATTATACACTTTCAGAAAATACATTTAGTTTTAATAAATTGCCAATAATTCACAAAAATGTCTAAAAGCTGTCCTCCAGAATGCCAAAAAAGTTTTATATTTATCTTGTTAAATGTGAAACCATAAAATCTTCTTTTTGCATCAATTCACCTTGTTAAAGCAGCAAACATTAGAATTCAAACCCCATTTTCTAATAACAAAATAGTGACTCAACATTTAAAAAAAATAAAAAAAAATAAAAAAAAATATATATATATATAATGCAATAATGAGCACTCTCACCTTAATGGCAACTGCCAGGGTGTGAGCGGGTTATTATTATTATTATTATACTTTATTTATTAAGCGCCAACATATTCTGCAGCGCTGTCCATGGATACAGTTCATTTAAATAAAACAATACAAGACTTGTAAGATACAGGACAAAATTTACAAACACATACAGGAGGGATTGAGGGCCCTATTCCCGTGGGAACTTACAATCTAGAAGGGTAGGAGGTTGAGAAACAGGAGGAGAGGACTGCAAGATTGTGAAGGATGTTAATACAAAGTTAGATGAGGGAAATGTTAGGTAAGTAAAATTAATTTATTATTGAGTTGGGTGGTAGGCTTCCCTGAAAAGAAAAGTCTTCAGGGAGCATTTAAAGGAAGAAAGATTAGGGCAAAGCCTGACAGCACGAGGGAGAGTGTTCCAGAGGGTAGGTGCTGCACAACAGAAATCCTGCAGTCTAGCATGAGTGGAGGTGATAGTTGCGGATGCAAGGATCAGGTCATTGTTGGATCTTAGTGGATGGGCTGGAGTATACTTGTGTATTAGAGAGGATAGGTAGAGGGGAGCGGCGTTGGTGAGAGTTTTGTATGTAAGGGTGAGAATTTTGAATTTAATTCTGCTGTGAATGGGGAGTCAATGAAGGGACTCACAGAGGGGTGCAGCAGATACAGATCGACGGGAAAAGTGGATCAGCCTGGCAGAGGCATTTAGGATGGATTGTAGGGGGGAGAGGCGGGAAAGAGGAAGACCAGCGAGTAGGTAATTTCAGTAGTCAAGTCGGGAGATAGCAAGGGAGTGGATTATTTGCTTTGTGGTGTCAGCGCTCAGAAAAGGGCGAATTTTGGAAATATTGCGTAGATGATTGCGGCAGGATGTAGAAAGCGATTGGATATGGGGGATGAAGGATAGGTTTGAGTCAAGTGTGACTCCGAGGCAGCGGACTTGGGGCGATGGGGAAATGGTGATGCCGTCAACAGGGATAGAGAAGTCAGAAGTCGGCGTAGAGCTTGAGGGGGGGATAAGAAGGAGCTCAGTCTTGGACATGTTAATCTTTAGGTGGTGAGAGGCCATCCAGGAAGAAATACCAGATAAGCAGTTGCTGACATGAGAGAGGACAGAGGGAGAGAGAGCAGGGGTGGAGAGGTAGATCTGGGTGTCATCAGCATAGAGGTGATATTTGAAACAATAACTGTTGATAAGTTTACCCAGCGAAGAAGTATAGATGGAGAAGAGTAGAGGACCCCGAACAGATCCTTGAGGTACTCCAACAGACAGGGGCATAGGAGAGGAGGAGTCGCCGGCAAATGACACAGAAAAAGACCTGTGAGAAAGATAAGACTGAATCCAGGAAAGAGCAGTGTCACAGAGGCCAAAAGAGCTAAGGGTCTGTAGGAGGAGGGGGTGGTCAACTGTGTCAAAGGCAGCTGAGAGGTCAAGTAAGATGAGTATAGAGTAGTGGCCAATATTTTTAGCAGAGAGAAGATCGTTTGTGACTTTGGTAAGGGCAGTCTCAGTTGAGTGTTTTGGGCAGAATCCGGATTGCAGTGGGTGAAGCAAGGAGTTGGCAGACAGAAAGTGGGTTAGGCGATTGTAAACTAGTTTTTCAAGGAGTTTTGATGTTAGTGGAAGCAGTGATATGGGGCGGTAGCTTTCAGGAGAATTAGGGTAGAGGGAGGGTTTTTTGAGTATGGGAGTGACTTTTGCGTGTTTGAAAGAAGATGGGAATGAGCCGGTAGAGAGAGATAGGTTGAAGATGTGGGTAAGAGCAGGAGTGAGGGTGGAAGATAGGGAGGGAATTAGATGGGAAGGGATAGGGTCGAGTGGGCAGGTAGTGAGGCGTGAGGAAGATAGTAAGAAACTTCATTCTCAGTGGTTGGATGGAAGTTACAGAGGGTGGCAGAGGGAGTAATTGGGCCTGTTGTTGGAGTATTGCAGGTTGGTGTTGGGATGTTGCTTCGGATAGTATGTGTTTTGTTTAAAAAGTAGTCTGCCAGGTCTTGAGCACTAAAGACAGGCGGGGGTGGTGGAGCAGGTGGGTAGAGGAGAGAGTTAAAGGTGGAGAAGAGTCGTTTAGGGTTTGATCGGTTAAATATATCAAGTAGGAGAAGGCACTCACTGGTCTTTTCAAGTGTACTTTATTTCAAAAGTGTGACGTTTCGGGGAAGGGGAGTGTGTCCTGAGGAAGGGGAGTGTCCCCCCGAAACATCACGCTTTTGAAATAAAGTACACTTGAAAGGACCAGTGAGTGCCTTCTCCTACTTGATATAGATATATATAATCATGTGTATATATATATATATATATATATATATATATATATATATATATATATATATATATATATATATATATATATATATATATATAGGTATAGATGAATACAGATATATATAGAAATATATATTTAGAAATACATAGACCATATTCTGCTATGTGCAGAACATTGGAATGTGGAATATATACAGTAAATACACACTGTAACACTTTATTATATATGACTATTGCGTAAAAATGTTTTTTCATGTTTTCATCTGCTTAACTGCAAATTCACTTCTACATATGTCTATATATGTGTACATTTGTATTTATGTGTTTATATGTGTATATATGTCTGCAAATACATATATGCACATATAAATACATAAATACATATGTACACATATATATATATATATATATATATATATATATATATATATATATATATATATATATATATATATATACTTATATACATACACATACATGTATATGTATGTATCTCAATGTTAAAGTCCTTTGTCTGACTTTTTTTCTAACACCGTGACCTGAGACCTCATATCATTGAGCTTTTATAACTTTTTTGTGCAATTATTTTTAAAATATTTTTTTATTAGATGGTGTATTATGAGTGTAAGTGTACTTTGTAATGTATTTTTGATGTGTTTTGTGTGTTTTTATTTGCAAAACAGTTAGCCAGAACTCTAAGATTGCGCTAACCCAATGCACGTTAACTTGCGCTCAATCGGACACCCCTTTTCGCTCGCGTGCCCCTCGTAATCTAGCAATTTGTGTTTAATGTCCCTTTAAGCTTCTTACACTGCTTATCTCTTTATAAATTGTTACTATGTATGTATCTCCAGCAAATGATAATATGGACAAATGAGGTAGCTACAGTCAGTTTGCCTCACATCACTAGTTTATGACAGTGTGAGAAGGATATGTTAGAAATGTAGAGGCTATTTACTAGCTAGGAATAATAGTAGTAATCTGGTATTTGTTACCTGGTAACTGAGAGAATGGGTTAGGGTACAGCAGTAAATATACTGCAGCTTATCTCTTTTTCAGAGAGGTCTTTGACACTATGGGGCTGAATTATCAAGCTCCGAATGGAGCTTAATGCCCTTGTTTCTGCACGAGCCTTCAGGCTCGCTGGAAACTGAAGTTATGAAGCAGAGGTCTAAAGACCGCTGCTCCATAACTTGTCCGCCTGCTCTGAGGTTGCGGACAGAAATCAACCCGATCGAATACGATTGGGTTGATTGACACCCCCTGCTAGCAGCCTTTTGGCTGTGAATCTGCAGGGGGCAGCATTGCACAAGCAGTTCACAAGAACTGCTGGTGCAATGATAAATGCCGACATTGTATCATGTCCGCTCGCACTATGATAAATCTACCCCCATGTATTTAATTTTACATTCAAACAACTTATAAAGAAGTGATAAGGTATTTAAAGTAACCATTTAATGGATTGAATATGGTGCTTTAAAACTAGCTGTGGAACTAGTGCTGCTGATTGGCTCAACAGGAGTTTATGCTTGTGACCGCAAGTTCTCTGCAGCTTCCGAGCTGTACTGGGGGTTAAACTCATAGATTTGCAGTGTCTATTGTGATAAAATTGCATGCTCTAATGCACTGTTTCTCAATCGCGGTCCTCAAGTACCCCCAACAGGTCATTTTTTCATTATAGCTGAACCAGTGCACAGGTGAAGTAATCAGATGATCAGTAACACCATGGTTAATAACTTGCTCTCACCAATGAGCTGAATGTTTCACCTGTGCACCGGTTCAGCTATAATGTAAACATGGTCTGTTGGGGGTACTTGAGGACCGCGGTTGAGAAACAATGCTTTAATGAATAAGAGCTTGCATTTTTTTCACTGTTATGAAACTTTACATGATGTTCTTTTATGAGTCGTAGCTTTAACCTATTATATTCCATTTGTGTAGGAGACCAAGAAAAATGCTGTAATCGCTGTACAGAAGAGGCTTGAAAACTGGAGCTATAAAAGGTTTTTAGAAGTGCTACAGGGCATCGTATTCACCTTTTTTTTTTTTTTTTTCAAGCTCTGCTAATAAAAAATAAATCCCTTGGTTTATACCCTAAAGCTGCGATTAGCTGTATTTTATGTTCTTTAATTATAAGCAAATCAAAGTTAGTTTTATTACACAGATGCATCATTAAAACACCGGAGTGACCCAATCAGGAAACAAAAATGAAAATATTGAGTAAGCGATAATCTATCTCCACGTCACTACAAACTGATGACAGCTCTCATAGACCTAGATTTGGAGTTTGGCGTTAGCCGTGAAAACCAGCGTTAGAGGCTCCTAACGCTGGTTTTAGGCTACCGCCGGTATTTGGAGTCACTCAAAATAGGGTCTAACGCTCACTTTTCAGCCGCGACTTTTCCATACCGCAGATCCCCTTACGTCAATTGCGTATCCTATCTTTTCAATGGGATTTTTCTAACTCCGGTATTTAGAGTCGTTTCTGAAGTGAGCGTTAGACATCTACCGACAAAACTCCAGCCGCAGGAAAAAAGTCAGTAGTTAAGAGCTTTCTGGGCTAACGCCGGTTTCTAAAGCTCTTAACTACTGTACTCGAAAGTACACTAACACCCATAAACTACCTATGTACCCCTAAACCGAGGTCCCCCCACATCGCCGACACTCGAATAATTTTTTTTAACCCCTAATCTGCCGATCGCCACCTACGTTATCCTTATGTACCCCTAATCTGCTCCCCCTAACACCGCCGACCCCTGTATTATATTTATTAACCCCTAATCTGCCCCCCTCAACGTCGCCTCCATCTGCCTACACTTATTAACCCCTAATCTGCCAACCGCAAAGTGCCGCCACCCACATCGCCGACACTCGAATAAATTTTTTTAACCCCTAATCTGCCGATCGCCACCTACGTTATCCTTATGTACCCCTAATCTGCTGCCCCTAACACCGCCGACCCCTATATTATATTTATTAACCCCTAATCTGCCCCCCTCAACGTCGCCTCCACCTGCCTACACTTATTAACCCCTAATCTGCCGAGCGGACCTGAGCGCTACTATAATAAAGTTATTAACCCCTAATCCGCATCACTAACCCTATAATAAATAGTACTAACCCCTAATCTGCCCTCCGTAACATCGCCGACACCTAACTTCAATTATTAACCCCTAATCTGCCGACTGGAGCTCACCGCTACTCTAATAAATGTATTAACCCCTAAAGCTAAGTCTAACCCTAACACTAACACCCCCCTAATTTAAATATAATTTACATCTAACGAAATTAATTAACTCTTATTAAATAAATTATTCCTATTTAAAGATAAATACTTACCTGTAAAATAAATCCTAATATAGCTACAATATAAATTATAATTATATTATAGCTATTTTAGGATTTATATTTATTTTACAGGTAACTTTGTATTTATTTTAACCAGGTACAATAGCTATTAAATAGTTAAGAACTATTTAATAGCTAAAATAGTTAAAATAATTACAAAATTACCTGTAAAATAAATCCTAACCTAAGTTACAATTAAACCTAACACTACACTATCAATAAATTAATTAAATAAACTACCTACAATTACCTACAATTAACCTAACACTACACTATCAATAAATTAATTAAATACAATTCCTACAAATAAATACAATTAAATAAACTAGCTAAAGTACAAAAAAAAAAAAAGAACTAAGTTACAAAAAATAAAAAAATATTTACAAACATAAGAAAAATATTACAACAATTTTAAACTAATTACACCTACTCTAAGCCCCCTAATAAAACAACAAAGCCCCCCAAAATAAAAAATGCCCTACCCTATTCTAAATTACTAAAGTTAAAAGCTCTTTTACCTTACCAGCCCTGAACAGGGCCCTTTGCGGGGCATGCCCCAAGAAGTTCAGCTCTTTTGCCTGTAAAAAAAAAACATACAATACCCCCCCCCAACATTACAACCCACCACCCACATACCCCTAATCTAACCCAAACCCCCCTTAAATAAACCTAACACTAAGCCCCTGAAGATCATCCTACCTTGTCTTCACCTCACCAGGTATCACCAATCCGTCCTGGCTCCAAAATCTTCATCCAACCCAACCGGGGGTTGGCGATCCATCATCCGGTGGCTGAAGAGGTCCAGAAGAGGCTCCAAAGTCTTCATCCTATCCGGGAAGAAGAGGCGATCCGGACCGGCAACCATCTTGATCCAAGCGGCATCTTCTATCTTCATCCGATGACGACCGGCTCCATCCTGAAGACCTCCACCGCGGACCCATCTTCTTCCGGCGACGTCCAACTGAAGAATGATGGTTCCTTTAAGGGACGTCATCCAAGATGGCGTCCCTCGAATTCCGATTGGCTGATAGGATTCTATCAGCCAATCGGAATTAAGGTAGGAATATTCTGATTGGCTGATGGAATCAGCCAATCAGAATCAAGTTCAATCCGATTGGCTGATCCAATCAGCCAATCAGATTGAGCTCGCATTCTATTGGCTGTTCCGATCAGCCAATAGAATGCGAGCTCAATCTGATTGGCTGATTGGATTTTGTAATTATTTTAACTAGGTAACTATTAAATAGTTCTTAACTATTTAATAGCTATTGTACCTGGTTAAAATAATTACAAAGTTGCCTGTAAAATAAATATTAATTCTAAAATAGCTACAATGTAATTATAATTTATATTGTAGCTATATTAGGGTTTATTTTACAGGTAAGTATTTAGCTTTAAATAGGAAAAATTTATTTAATAAGAGTTAATTAATTTCGTTAGATTAAAATTATATTTAATTTAGGGGGGTGTTAGTGTTAGGGTTAGACTTAGCTTTAGGGGTTAATCCATTTATTAGAATAGCGGTGAGCTCCGGTCGGCAGATTAGGGGTTAATAATTGAAGTTAGGTGTCGGCGATGTTAGGGAGGGCAGATTAGGGGTTAATACTATTTATTATAGGGTTAGTGAGGAGGATTAGGGGTTAATAACTTTATTATAATAGCGGTGCGGTCCGCTCGGCAGATTAGCGGTTAATAAGTGTAGGCAGGTGGAGGCGACGTTGAGGGGGGCAGATTAGGGGTTAATAAATATAATATAGGGGTCGGCGGTGTTAGGGGCAGCAGATTAGGGGTACATAGGGATAATGTAAGTAGCGGCGGTTTACGGAGCGGCAGATTAGGGGTTAAAAATAAAATGCAGGTGTCAGCGATAGCGGGGGCGGCAGATTAGGGGTTAATAAGTGTAAGGTTAGGGGTGTTTAGACTCGGGGTACATGTTAGAGTGTTAGGTGCAGACGTAGGAAGTGTTTCCCCATAGCAAACAATGGGGCTGCGTTAAGAGCTGAACGCGGCTTTTTTGCAGGTGTTAGGTTTTTTTTCAGCTCAAACAGCCCCATTGTTTCCTATGGGGGAATCGTGCACGAGCACGTTTTTGAGGCTGGCCGCTTGCGTAAGCAACTCTGGTATTGAGAGTTGAAGCTGCGTTAAAAATGCTCTACGCTCCTTTTTTGGAGCCTAACGCAGCCTTTATGTGGACTCTCAATACCAGAGTTATTTTTATGGTGCGGCCAGAAAAAAGGCGGCGTTAGTTTTTCGGGTCGTTACCGACAAAACTCCAAATCTAGCCGATAGTGTGGAGAACTAAAATGCAGTCAAAGTACTCAGATGAAATGAAATTAAAAGAAATATTATTTCACATTATTCCATTACGTGTAAAATAAACAGTTTTTGTTTAAGCAAAATAGAAATTGCTTAATTAAATATAAAACCTGTATTAAATATAGAACAAGTTATTGCAAGACAATCCGTGTGGTAGTATACTGTGTCTTGCTCTTTTGTTTTAAAAGACTTATCTGATAGAAAGGATCCCACACTCAGCACTAGTGTGTCATGTATGGTCTCAGATTTACTGTGATGAAGTCAAACAGAGGCCAATACGCCTGGTCTTTGTATTTCAACCTCCTAGCTCAGAGTAAGATATTAGACACCTGAGTGAGCCAATGCTGGCACACAGCAGGGAAAAGAGACTGCTACATTAGATGAACTTTTACACTGAGCAGTGATTTCAATGTAATCATTATCAGGTGCTGCTATACTCATTTCCAAGCAAATGTGTTTTGATTGTCTCCTTTTGATTTAAAAGGAAATGTTAATACAATATGCACAAATTTCATTGTTACAGAGGTCAAACACCATAGTTAAATGGATACTAAACACACATTTTTTTTCTTTCATGATTCAGATAGAGCGTGCAATTTTAAGCAACTTTCTAATTTACTTCTATTATCAATTTTTCTTCGTTTTCTTGCTATCTTTATTTCAAAAGCAGGCATGTAAAGCTTAGGAGACAGCCCGTTTTTGGTTTGGAACCTGGTTTAGGCTTGCTTATTGGTGGCTAAATGTAGCCACCAATAAGCAAGCACTATCCAGGGTGCTGAACCTAAAATAGGCCATCTCCTAAGCTTTACATTCCTGCTTTTAAATAAAGATAGCAAGAGAGCGAAGAAAATTGATAATAGGAGTAAATTGGAAAGTTGCTTAAAATTGCCCGCTCTATCTGAATGAAAGAAACAAAATGGGTTTAGTATCCATTTAAGATCACAATCATAAGCTAAGCATTGCTGCTGATGAACCAGTCAGAAGCAACGTGGGCATACAGACACAAATCACAGGCCATGTTCTGCTCTGGAACAGGTAAGCAGTGCTTAAAGGGACATGAAACACACATTTTGTCTTGTATGATTCAGATAGAGAATACAATTTAAAAAAAAAGTTTCCAACTTAGTTCTTTTATGAAATTTGCTTCGTTCTGGAGCACTACATGACAGGAAACAGTGCTGCCATCTAGTGCTCTTGTTACTGTATAACAAACATTGTTGCATTGAAAAGTTGTTTAAAATTCTATGTTCTATCTGAATCATGAAAGAAAAAAATGGGTTTTCTCTTGTAAGGTGTATCCAGTCCACGGATCATCCATTACTTGTGGGATATTCTCATTCCCAACAGGAAGTTGCAAGAGGACACCCACAGCAGAGCTGTAATATAGCTCCTCCCCTAACTGTCATACCCAGTCATTCTCTTGCAACTCTCAACAAGCTAGGACGTTGTAGGAGAGAGTGGTTAAATATAGCTAGTTTATTTTCTTCAATCAAAAGTTTGTTATTTTTAAATAGTACCGGAGTTGTGCTATTTTATCTCAGGCAGTAAATAGAAGAAGAATCTGCCTGAGGTTTCTATGATCTTAGCAGGTTGTAACTAAGATCCATTGCTGTTCTCACATATGTCTGAGGGAATTACACAGATGAGGTAAAACTTCAGCGAGAGAATGGCGTGCAGTTTATTCTGCTATCAGGTATGTGCAGTTATAATTTTTTCTAGAGATGGAAAACACTAGAAAATGCTGCTGATACCGGATTAATGTAAGTTAAGCCTGAATACAGTGATTTAATAACGACTGGTATCATGCTTACTCCCAGGGGTACTACCCTTATGATATTGCAATATAAAATGTTTGCTGGCATGTTTAATCGTTTGTATATATGCTTTGGTGATAAAACTTTATTGGGGCCTAGTTTTTTCCACATGGCTGGCTTAAATTTAAACTAGAAACAGTTTTCCTGAGGCTTTCCACTGTTGTAGTATAAAAGTTACAGTTGGTGCAGTTAAAATTACAAACTGTGACATCCAGCTTCCCTCAAAGGCCCTCTGAATGCTATAGGACATTTCTAAAGGGCCCAAAGGCTTTCCAAAGTCGTTTATTGGGGAAGGTAGGGCCACAGCTTGCTGTGGCAGTTGGTTGTGACTGTTAAAAAAAAAAAGTCTATTTCGTTTTTTTGATCCGTTTTTTGAACTAAGGGGTTAATCATCCATTTGCAAGTGGGTGCAATGCTCTGTTAGCCTATTATACACACTGTAAAAATTTCGTTTGATTTACTGCATTTTTTCACTGTTTTTCAAATTCTGACAAAATTTGTTTCTCTTAAAGGCACAGTACCGTTTTTTATATTTGCTTGTTAACTTGATTTAAAGTGTTTTCCAAGCTTGCTAGTCTCATTGCTAGTCTGTATAAACATGTCTGACATAGAAGAAACTCCTTGTTTATTATGTTTAAAAGCCATGGTGGAACCCCCTCTTAGAATGTGTACCAAATGTACTGATTTCATTTTATGCAATAAAGATCATTTTCTGTCTTTAAAATTTTTTATCACCAGAGGAATCTGACGAGGGGGAAGTTATGCCGACTAACTTTCCCCACGTGTTAGACCCTTTGACTCCTGCTTAAGAGACTCACGCTCAAATGGCGCAAGTACATCTAGGGCGCCCATAGCGTTTACTTTACAAGACATGGCGGCAGTCATGGATAATACACTGTCAGCGGTATTAGCCAGACTACCTGAACTTAAAGGTAAGCGAGATAGCTCTGGGGTGAGACAAAATGCAGAGCATACTGACGCTTTAAGAACCATGTCTGATACTGCCTCACAATATGCAGAAGCTGAGGAAAGAGAGCTTCAGTCAGTGGGTGATGTTAATGACTCAGGAAAGATACCTGATTCTAATATTTCTACATTTAAATTTAAGCTTGAACACCTCCACGTGTTGCTTAGGGAGGTTTTAGCTGCTCCGAATGACTGTGATACCATTGCAGTGCCAGAGAAATTGTGTAGACTGGATAAATACTTTGCAGTGCCGGTGTGTACTGATGTTTTTCCAAATACCTAAAAGGTTTACAGAAATGTATTAATAAGGAATGGGATAGACCAGGTGTGCCGTTCTCTTCCCCTCCTATTTTTAGAAAAATGTTTCCAAAAGATGCCACCACACGGGACTTATGGCAGACAGTCCCTAAGGCGGAGGGAGCAGTTTCTACTCTAGTAAAGCGTACTACTATCCCTGTCGAGGACAGTTTTGCTTTTTTTTTTTTTTTTTTTTTTTTTTTTTTTAAAAGATCCAATGGATAAAAAAATTAGAGGTTAACTTAAGAAAATATTTATTTAACAAGGTTTTATCCTACAGCCCCTTGCATGCATTGCCCCTGTCACTGCTGCTGCGGCGTACTGGTTTGAGTCTCTGGAAGAGGCTTTACAGGTAGCGACTCCATTGGATGACATACTTGGCAAACTTAGAGCACTTAAGCTAGCCAATTCTTTTATTCTGATGCCATTGTTCATTTGACTAAACTAACGGCTAAGAATTCTGGTTTTGCTATACAGGCGCGCAGAGCGCTATGGCTTAGATCATGGTCAGCTGACGTGACTTCAAAATCTAAGCTACTTAACATTCCCTTCAAGGGGCAGACCCTATTCGGGCCTGGTTTGAAGGAGATTATTGCTGATATCACTGGAGGAAAAGGTCATGCCCTTCCTCAGGACAGGTCCAAATCTAGGGCCAAACAGTCTAATTTTCGTGCCTTTCGAAACTTCAAGGCAGGTGCGGCATCAACTTCCTCTAATGCTAGACAAGAGGGAACTTTTGCTCAATCCAAGACGGTCTGGAGACCAATCCAGACCTGGAAAAAAAGTAAGCAGGCCAAAAAGCCTGCTGCTGCCTCTAAGACAACATGAAGGAACGGCCCCCTATCCGGTAACGGATCTAGTAGGGGGCAGACTTTCACTCTTCGCCCAGGCGTGGGCAAGAGATGTTCAGGATCCCTGGGCGTTGGAAATTATATCCCAGGGATATCTCCTGGACTTCAAAGTTTCCCCCCACAAAAGGGAGATTTCACCTTTCACAATTATCTGCAAACCAGATAAAGAGAGAGGCATTCTTACACTGTGTACGAGACCTCCTAGTTATGGGAGTGATCCATCCAGTTCCAAAGGAGGAACAGGGACAGGGTTTTTACTCAAATCTGTCTGTGGTTCCCAAAAAAGAGGGAACCTTCAGACCAATTTTGGATCTAAAGATCTTAAACAAATTCCTCAAAGTTCCATCATTCAAGATGGAAACTATTCGTACCATCCTACCAATGATCCAGGAGGGTCAATATATGACTACAGTGGATCTAAAGGATGCTTATCTTCACATTCCGATACACAAAGATCATCATCGGTTTCTCAGGTTTGCCTTTCTAGACAGGCATTACCAGTTTGTAGCTCTTCCCTTTGGACTAGCTACAGCCCCAAGAATCTTTACAAAGGTTCTAGGGTCGCTTCTGGCGGTCCTAAGGCCGCGGGGCATAGCAGTAGCCCCTTATTTAGACGACATCCTGATACAGGCGTCAAACTTTCAAATTGCCAAGTCTCATACGGACGTAGTACTGGCATTTCTGAGGTCGCATGGGTGGAAAGTGAACGAGGAAAAGAGTTCTCTATCCCCACTCACAAGAGTTTCCTTTCTAGGGACTCTGATAGATTCTTTAGAAATGAAAATTTACCTGACAGAGTCCAGGTTATCAAAGCTTCTAAATTCCTGCCGGGTTCTTCATTCCATTCCGCGCCCTTCGGTGGCTCAGTGTATGGAAGTAATCGGCTTAATGGTAGCGGCAATGGACATAGTTCCGTTTGCACGCTTACATCTCAGACCGCTGCAACTATGCATGCTCAGTCAGTGGAACGGGGATTACACAGATTTGTCCCCTCAACTGAATCTGGACCAAGAGACCAGGGATTCTCTTCTCTGGTAGCTATCTCGGGTCCATCTGTCCAAAGGTATGACCTTTCGCAGGCCAGATTGGACAATTATAACAACAGATGCCAGCCTTCTAGGTTGGGTTGCAGTCTGGAATTCCCTGAAGGCTCAGGGATCGTGGACTCAGGAGGAGTCTCTCCTTCCAAGAAATATTCTGGAACTAAGAGCGATATTCAATGCTCTTCAGGCTTGGCCTCAGTTAGCAACTCTGAGGTACATCAGATTTCAGTCGGACAACATCACGACTGTAGCTTACATCAACCATCAAGGGGGAACAAGAAGTTCCCTAGCGATGTTAGAAGTTTCAAAAATAATTTGCTGGGCAGAGATTCACTCTTGCCACCTATCAGCTATCCATATCCCAGGTGTAGAGAACTGGGAGGCGGATTTTCTAAGTCGTCAGACTTTTCATCCGGGAGAGTGGGAACTCCATCCGGAGGTTTTTGCACAACTGATTCATCGTTGGGGCAAACCAGAACTGGATCTCATGGCATCTCGCCAGAATGCCAAGCTTCCATGTTACGGATCCAGGTCCAGGGATCCCAAGGCGACACTGATAGATGCTCTAGCAGCGCCCTGGTCTTTCAACCTGGCTTATGTGTTTCCACCGTTTCCTCTGCTCCCTCGACTGATTGCCAAGATCAAGCAGGAGAGAGCATCGGTGATTCTGATAGCACCTGCGTGGCAACGCAGGACCTGGTATGCAGATCTAGTGGACATGTCATCCTTTCCACCATGGTCTCTGCCTCTGAGACAGGACCTTCTACTTCAGGGTCCTTTCAACCATCCAAATCTAATTTCTCTGAGGCTGACTGCCTGGAGATTGAACGCTTGATTTTATCAAAGCGTGGCTTCTTCGAGTCAGTTATTGATACCTTTATACAGGCACGAAAGCCTGTCACCAGGAAAATTTAACATAGGATATGACGTAAATATCTTTATTGGTGTGAATCCAAGGGTTACTCATGGAGTAAGGTCAGGATTCCCAGGATATTATCTTTTCTCCAAGAAGGTTTGGAAAAAGGATTGTCAGCTAGTTCCTTAAAGGGACAGATTTCTGCTCGGTCTATTCTTTTGCACAAGCGTCTGGCAGATGTTCCAGACGTTCAGGCATTTTGTCAGGCTTTAGTTAGAATCAAGCCTGTGTTTAAACCTGTTGCTCCACCATGGAGCTTAAATTTGGTTCTTAAGGTTCTTCAAGGAGTTACGTTTGAACCTCTTCATTCCATAGATATCAAACTTTTATCTTGGAAAGTTCTGTTTTTGGTAGCTATTTCCTCGGCTCGTAGAGTCTCTGAGCTATCTGCCTTATAATGTGATTCTCCTTATCTGATTTTTCATACGGATAAGGTAGTCCTGCGTACCAAACCTGGGTTCTTACCTAAGGTGGTATCTAACAAGAATATCAATCAAGAGATTGTTGTTCCATCCTTGTGTCCTAATCCTTCTTCGAAGAAGGAACGTCTATTACACAATCTGGACGTGGTCCGTGTTTTAAAGTTTTACTTACAAGCTACTAAAGATTTTCGTCAAACATCTGCTTTGTTTGTTGTCTACTCTGGACAGAGGAGAGGTCAAAAGGCTTCGGCAACCTCTCTTTCTTTTTGGCTAAGAAGCATAATCCGCTTAGCCTATGAGACTGCTGGACAGCAGCCTCCTGAAAGGATTACAGCTCATTCCACTAGAGCTGTGGCTTTCCACTTGGGCCTTTAAAAATGAGGCTTCTGTTGAACAGATTTGCAAGGCGGCGACTTGGTCTTCGCTTCATACTTTTTCAAAATTTTACAAATTTGATACTTTTGCTTCTTCGGAGGCTATATTTGGGAGAAAGGTTTTACAGGCAGTGGTTCCTTCCATTTAAGTACCTGCCTTGTCCCTCCCTTCATCCGTGTACTTTAGCTTTGGTATTGGTATCCCACAAGTAATGGATGATCCGTGGACTGGATACACCTTACAAGAGAAAACACAATTTATGCTTACCTGATAAATTTATTTCTCTTGTGGTGTATCCAGTCCACAGCCTGCCCTGTCATTTTAAGGCAGGTAATTTTTAAATTTAAACTACAGTAACCACTGCACCCTATGGTTCCTCCTTTCTCGGCTTGTTTTCGGTTGAATGACTGGCTATGACAGTTAGGGGAGGAGCTATATTACAGCTCTGCTGTGGGTGTCCTCTTGCAACTTCCTGTTGGGAATGAGAATATCCCACAAGTAAAGGATGATCCGTGGACTGGATACACCACAAGATAAATAAATTTATCAGGTAAGCATAAATTGTGTTTTATGTCGCTTCAACTTTGTTTAACCCTGTTTCACGGAATATCCCTGATTTACCTCTATATATTTTTCTGTGATGCAGACGCTATGTGCTCTGAGGGATTTGTGTTCACACAAGGTATTTGCACGAAGGTGGATGTTAGCTGACAATAGGGGCGTCTGTTTTTTTTTTCTTTACAGGTGACATTAGTGACACATTTCAAACACCTTTTCATCTGACTGTATCCTAGCATGGCAACAGTCCCATTCATTCACCCAGAGCATGTCATCAGGTAGAGATTCAATGTAGACATGTCACTTTATTTTTTAAAACAATAGGCTTATGTGGCAAGTCAGATGTCCTTTATGACATATTTAATGCAAAATCAAGCATAGCAAACCTGTGTTCCAGGATATACTGGAGTCTCTTCTGAAAAAAAGCAAACACTTAAAAACATATTCGCCTAGATTACGAGTTTTGCGATAGAGGCTGTGCGGTGCTAACGAGCAGTTTATGCTCACCGCTCACTTACAGACAGCGCTGGTATTACAGGACTTTACAAAGCCGGCGTTAGCCGCAAAAAAGTGAGCGTAGAGCAAAATTTTGCTCCACATCTCACCTCAATACCAGCGCTGCTTACGTTAGCGGTGAGCTGGTAAAACGTGCTTGTGCACGATTTCCCCATAGGAATCAACGGGGAGAGCCAGCTGAAAAAAAACCTAACACCTGCAAAAAAGCAGCGTAAAACTCCTTAACGCAGCCCCATTGATTCCTATGGGGAAAAACTTTTTATGTCTACACCTAACACCCTAACATGAACCCGAGTCTAAACACCCCTAATCTTACGCTTATTAACCCATAATCTGCCGCTCCGGACACCGCCGACACCTACATTATTCTTATGAACCCCTAATCTGCCGCCCCGGACACCGCCGCCACCTACATTATTCTTATGAACCCCAAATCTGCCGCCCCCAACATCGCCGACACCTACATTTTATTTATTAACCCCTACTCTGCTTCCCCCAATGTTGCCGCAAGCTACCTACATTTATTAACCCCTAATCTGCCGCCTCCAACGTCGCCGCCACTATAATAAAGTTATTAACACCTAAGTCTAACCCTAACACCCCCCTAACTTAAATATTATTAAAATAAATCTAAATAAAATTACTACAATTAACTAAATAATTCCTATTTAAAACTAAATTAGGGTTTATTTTTATTTTACAGGCAACTTTGTATTTATTTTAACTAGGTACAATAGTTATTAAATAGTTAGTAACTATTTAATAACTACCTAGTTAAAATAAAGACAAATTTACCTGTAAAATAAAACCTAACCTAAGTTACAATTACACCTAACACTACACTACAATTAAATTAATTACCTAAATTAAATACTATTAATTACAATTAAATAAAATTATCTAACGTACAAAAAACCCCCCACTAAATTACAGAAAATAATAAAGAAATTACAAGATTTTTAAACTAATTACACCTAATCCCCCTAACAAAATAAAAAAGCCCCCCAAAATAAAAAATGCCCTACCCTACACTAAACTACAAATAGCCCTTAAAAGGGCCTTTTGCGGGGCATTGCCCCAAGGTAATCAGCTCTTTTACCTGTAAAAAAAATTACAATTCCCCCAACATTAAAACCCACCACCCACACAACCAACCCTATTCTAAAACGCACCCAACCGGGCAGAAGTGGTCCTCCAGACGGGCAGAAGTCTTCATCCAATCGAGCAGAAGTTGTCCTCCAGACGGGCAGAAGTCTTCATCCAGATGGCATCTTCTATCTTCATCCATCTGGCGCGGAGCAGGTCCATCTTCAAGACATCCGACGCGGAGCATCCTCTTCTGACGATGGCCGATGACTGAATGAAGGTTCCTTTAAATGACGTCATCCAAGATGGCGTCCCTTCAATTCCGATTGGCTGATAGAATCAGCCAATCGGAATTAAGGTAGAATAAATCCTATTGGCTGATGCAATCAGCCAATAGGATTGAACTGGCATTCTATTGGCTGATTGAAACAGCCAATAGAATGCCAGCTCAATCCTGTTGGCTGATTGGATCAGCCAATAGGATTGAAGTTCAATCCTATTGGCTGATTGCATCAGCCAATAGGATTTTTTTCTACCTTAATTCCGATTGGCTGATAGAATTCTATCAGCCAATCGGAATTGAAGGGACGCCATCTTGGATGACATCATTTAAAGGAACCTTCATTCAGTCATCGGCCGTCATCAGAAGATGATGCTCCTTATCAGATATCTTGAAGATGGACCCGCTCCGCGTCGGATGGATGAAGATAGAAGATGCTGTCTGGATGAAGACTTCTGCCCGTCTGGAGGACCACTTCTGCCCGGTTGGATGAAGACTTCTGCCCATCTGGAGGACCACTTCTGCCCGGTTGGGTGAAGACGTCTCCCAGTAAGGTGATCTTCAAAGGTTTAGTGTTAGGTTTTTTAAGGGGGGATTGGGTGGGTTTTAGAGTAGGGTTGGTTGTGTGGGTGGTGGGTTTTAATGTTAGGGGGGTATTTGTACTTTTTTTTTTTACAGGTAAAAGAGCTGATTACTTTGGGGCAATGCCCCTCAAAAGCCCCTTTTAAGGGCTATTTGTAATTTAGTGTAGGGTAGGGCTTTTTTTATTTTGGGGGGCTTTTTTATTTTGTTAGGGGGATTAGAGTAGGTGTAATTAGTTTAAAAATCTTGTAATTTGTTTATTATTTTCTCTAATTTAGTGGGGGGGGGATTCGTACTTTAGATAATTTTATTTAATTGTAATTAATTGTATTTAATTTAGTTAATTTATTTAGTTATAGTGTAGTGTTAGGTGTTAGTGTAACTTAGGTTAGGTTTTATTTTACAGGTAAATTTGTCTATATTTTAACTATGTAGTTATTAAATATTTACTAACTATTTAGTAACTATTCTACCTAGTTAAAATAAATACAAACTTGCCTGTAAAATAAAAATAAACCCTAAGCTAGCTACAATGTAACTATTAGTTATATTGCAGCTAGCTTAGGGTTTATTTTATAGGTAAGTATTTAGTTTTAAATAGGAATAATTTAGGTAATGATAGTAGGTTTTATTTAGATTTATTTAAATTATATTTAAGTTAGGGGGTGTTAGGGTTAGACTTAGGGGTTAATACATTTAATATAGTGGCGGCGACGTTGGGGGCGGCAGATTAGGGGTTAATAAATGTAGGTAGGTGGCAGCGATGTTAGGGACGGCAGATTAGGGGTTAATAATATTTAACTAGTGTTTGCGATGCGGGAGTGTGGCGGTTTAGGGGTTAATATGTTTATTATAGTGGCGGCGATGTCCGGTTCGGCAGATTAGGGGTTAAAAAATGTATTTTAGTGTTTGCAATGCGGGAGGGCCTCAGGTTAGGGGTTAATAGGTAGTTTATGGGTGTTAGTGTACTTTTTAGCACTTTAGTTAAGAGTTTTATGCTACGGCGTTGTAGTGTAAAACTCTTAACTACTGACTTTTAAATGTGGTACCAGGCTTGACAGGAGAGGGTGTACCGCTCACTTTTGGTCAGACTCGTAATACCGGCACTATGCAAGTCCCATTGAAAATATAGGATACGCAATTGACGTAAGTGGATTTGCGGTATTTCCGAATCTGGCCAAAATAGTGAGCGGTACACCTGTACCTGCAAGACTCGTAATACCAGCGGGCGTTAAAAAGCAGCGTTAGGACCTCTTAACACTGCTTTTTAACCCTAACGCACAACTCGTAATCTAGGCCATTGTATTTTTTCCTTGTTCCTATTTCAAGTACCATTTTCTACACTTCTGCAAACCTGCATAGCCATGTTTACCAGTATTTTTACCCCCCCCCCCTTATTTCTAATGCAGCACATTTTGTGCAGCTCTGCTAAAAAGGAGGCAAAAGTTAGTGCGGTTTTAGCTAAATGTGTAATTCTCTATGTTATCACTTTGTTCTGAAGTTTGCAGATATATTTTATTAGAAGAAAATTACTTCACAAAGTTCAATAATTTATGATGCTTTGGAATCATCATAGGACTATTATTTTTTTATTAGTATAATTATTGGCTCATTTGTTACATCTTCAAAGGGGGGGGTTCCATTTTTATGTGGTATGTTGGTATTTTTGTGTTTGTAACATAGTTACAAGTAGTATAGTGCTATTTTTTAACAAGAAACATACATGGCAGACAATGGTTTAATTCAATGTTGCATAACACACAACAGTGGTTTAACCCCTTGGTTGCCAGGATCCCATGCATTAGTGAGTTAACTCCTTGAATCTTTGAAACACTATAATTGAATATAACACTTGACTAAAGATTCATCTCTTTGGGCTATATACTCTGTTGTAAACCACACTTTTAAAATAGGAAATAAGTAATTTGTTATGGAAATATCTATAGTTGATTACATGAGGTACATTTAGTGTGTAGAAATAAAAGAGCTCCAGAAAAGCATGTTATACAAAATGACAAATGCCTGGGACAGAAAATGTAATACATTGGTGTCTAATAAAATAAAGCCTCCTTTGCCGTTCCGTCAGGATATATAATATGAAGTGTTTTTGGTGGAATGCATGCTAATTTGCACATTTCTTGGTTCTAATGCTGGCAAAGGAACTATTTTTAGCTTTGTTGCATTGCGTGCTTGGGATGCAGCAAGGGATTAAAGTAAGGTGCTGCACTAGTTCCCAAGAGGCTTGACACCAGCTGAACCATTGGTTGTATTGTACTAAAATAAATGCTTAGTCACTAGCGGTTTGTGTTTATTCTGGCGCAGTTATAGTAAGTAACTGGAATAATGCCAAGGCACCTGAAGTCAGGTGACTGCTATCATTAACCTCTTAGAGAGGCCAGTGATGTATCAGAGCAGGTCATGTATGCAATGTTAAAGGTACAGTGTACGTCTTTTTCTTTTTAGAAACAGATGTTCTGCTGGATAAACATACTTTTTCTTCGTCAAAGAGATGTAGTTGCTGTTCTTGTCGCATAATAGGCTAATAACACATCAGTATCAGTTGGACAGAAACATACATTTTCTGTTAATTTCATTTCAAATGTTTTTTTAGTGAAAAAATATTTGTAATATATATTTGTTTGCACTCAAATGTGCATGCAGAAACATTTTTGCATACACTGTTTCATACAGCCCTTTCTAGAGAAAGTCCTAAGCTTGCCCCTAGATGGCTAAAACATGTGCCACACTGACCATTCACCATCTAGAAACCACAATGTATCATGTTAGATTTCCATTTCATATTTTAAAGGGACTATTTACAAAAATGCAAAAACTTTTTAGAGCAAATTATTCTTGCTTTCTTGCAAAAGGTTTAATAATAATTGTACCCAACTCCAGAGCAGCAATGTACTACTGACAGCTGATGAGCCAATGAAAAGAGGAATATCTATGTAGCCAGATATGCCTTTCAGCAAAGTACACCGAAAACTTAGTAAACAGTAGCAAATTCAAACATCTCTTAAAATAAATATGGTAAATGGATCATGAATGTTAAATGGAATGCTGTAAACAGTCATATTATAAGAGAATTGACACCCGGAACAAATGAGGGCACTTTAATGTCATGCTACAACAATAGAGTCACCTAGATGTTATAACTTTATATTGAAAGATTCTCAGTTTTATTTAGAAATCAGTGAAAATTTAGCTAAGCTTTGTTGAAGCCGACATCTCTACTGCTTTGTCCTCGTGCATAGACAGTTAGCATGGTACACTACATATACTATATGTCTTTTTAAATGAGAAGCTTGAGAACAAATCTAAAACCAATTGTTTGGATTATTGTTTTGCTGAATGGAAATGAAAAACTTTTTAAAAATCCATCCCAACTAGAGTTGCCACCTCGGCCATGTTTTCCTGGACACTTATGAGTTATGCATACTGCAGGGTAAGCAGGGCGGAGCATGTATTGTGCCTCTGTAGATCACATGAATAGTTCTGATGAACATCACAATACATGTTACTCTCTGCTTACCCTGCAGCATGTGTAAATTATAAGTGTCCAGGAAAACATGGCCGAGGTGGCAACCCTAATCCCAATCCCAATAATACAAAAGATACCTGAGAAAGCATTACATGCAAAGGGTAGCAGACCTTCCCAACAGTGGTCCCTTATGCAAAAAATGTTTTTGCCCCCCAACGGTAACTTAGTAGTAAGCAATAGTAATAATATACAGTACAGTACATGCTTCTCTCTACAGTATATATAGATAGATAGATATGTATATATATATAGATATATACACACACATATACATACACACTAATAATGAGCATGCTGTATTTTATAATGACACTAAGGACCCTATTTATCAAGCTGCGTATACAGCTCTGGGGTAGATTGCTGCAGGCTTGCATGAGCGAGTCTGCAACTGAAAGTTAGAAAGCATCAGTCATCAGACTGCAGCTAACCAGTATACCAGTATGAGCTACTTTCGCCCCGGGGGGTTTGACAATCCCTTACTATTGAGCCATTGGTTTAGCATGAGTAGTGGGCGGCATTACACAAGCGAATCCTTGTACCATGTTAAATATGGGCAGTGTATTGCTGCAATACGCTGCAGCATTCTGTGATCCCGGGTGGACAGGTTTATGTGAGCGAACACTGTCCATCTGGCAGTTGATAAATGCCAGCCTAAGTATTAACACATTGGTAGTGAGCACACTGTGCTGTATAATGATGTGAGTTTCTATGCACTATACCCTGATAACTACACTGCTCTGTATAAATATGATGAGTGTGTATACTCTGATGAATATGCTGTGCTGTATAATGATGTGAGTTTCTATACACTATTCCCCCATGAGTACACTGCTCTGTATAAATATGAGTATGTATACTCTGATGAATATGCTGTGCTGTATAATGATGTGAGTTTCTATACACTGTTCCCCGATGAGTACACTGCTCTGTATAAATATGAGTATGTATACTCTGATGAATATGCTGTGCTGTATAATGATGTGAGTTTCTATACACTATACCCTGATAACTACACTGCTCTGTATAAATATGAGTATGTATACTCTGAAGAATATGCTGTGCTGTATAATGATGTGGGTTTCTATGCACTATACCCTGATAAGTACACTTCTCTGTATAAATATGATGAGTGTGTATACTATGATGAATATGCTGTGCTGTATAATGATGTGAGTTTATATACACTATACCCTGATGACTATTCTGCTCTGTATAAATATGATGAGTATGTATACTCTGATGAATATGCTGTGCTGTATAATGATGTGGGTTTCTATGCACTATACCCTGATAAGTACACTTCTCTGTATAAATATGATGAGTGTGTATACTCTGATGAATATGCTGTGCTGTATAATGATGTGAGTTTCTATACACTATACCCTGATGACTATTCTGCTCTGTATAAATATGATGAGTATGTATACTCTGATGAATATGCTGTGCTGTATAATGATGTGAGTTTCTATACACTATTCCCCGATGAGTACACTGCTCTGTATAAATATGAGTATGCATACTCTGATGAATATGCTGTGCTTTATAATGATGTGAGTTTCTATACACTATACACTGATGAGTACGCTGCTCTATATAAATACTATGAGTATGTATACTCTGATGAATATGCTGTGCTGTATAATGATGTGAGTATGTATACACTATACCCTGATGACTACACTGCTCTGTATAAATATGAGTATGTATACTCTGATGAATATCATGTGCTGTATAATGATGTGAGTTTCTATATACTATACTATGATGACTATAATTTTCTGTATAAATATGATGAATATGCTGTGATGTATAATGGTGTGTGTCTACACACTATACCCTGATGACTATACTGCTCTGTATAAATATGATGTGTATGTATACTCTGATGAATATGCTGTGCTGTATAAATATGATGTGTTTCTATACACTATACCCTGATGAGTACACTGCTCTGCATAAATACTATGAGTATGTATACTCTGAGGAATATGCTGTGTTGTATAATGATGTGAGTATCTATACACTATACAATGATGAGTACCCTGCTCTGTATAAATATGATGAGTATGTATACTCTGATGAATATGCTGTGCTGTATAATGATGTGAGCATCTATACACTATACAATGATGAGTACCCTGCTCTGTATAAATATGATGAGTATGTATACTCTGATGAATATGCTGTGCTGTATAATGATGTGTTTCTATACCAGTGCTTTCCAAACTGTGTGTCGTGACACGTTAGTGTGTCGGCGGCAGTGTGGAGGTGTGTCCCTGCTTAGGCACTAATTTCTTTTAATTTAAATTTTTGACATTTTTTTTTTTTTGGTTTCTGACTCTCCGCCTGCCTACTACGCATATCACATGGTTGACTTGTGATTGATACCTAGTGGGTCACAAATCATCTTAACCTATTGCCGCAGCTCAGTGGGAACTAAAACTATTCCCATTGGTGGCTTTGGCGGCACATTGGCTCGTGACTGCACATGTAGTCTCCTCAATCGGCTCGTGACTGCATGTGTATTCAGTGAGTGGGATAGCAGTGTGTTTGCAGCATGGGCTGTAGTTAGTGCATCTCGCAGAGCTCTGAGGGCCGCAGCTTAAACGCTGAGCTGAAGTCAGAAGTCAAAGTGTTTTGTTTTTTTTGCAGCTAGCTCCCAGTAGTGCATTGCTGCTCCTACTCTTGATATATGGATAGAAAGTGGAAGCTTAAAAATACTTGATGATGAAATGCGAGTGTCTTTATCTAATATCCCTCCAAATATTCAACTGTGTTCATCCCATCAACCTCATACATCCCATTAAAATAGTAAGTAGCTATTGGTGTTATTAAACTTTTTTTTAATTCTTGCACATACTTACTGTTACTTGTAAATACATTTTGTTATTATATAATTTATGTATGTGTCCGTATCTCTTAAAACAAGTTAGTTTAACCTCCTGTTTGCCAGTACAACTGAATTACTATGTCGCAAAATTATGTAGGTCTAAAAAGTGTGTCACCAACATGAAAAGTTTGGAAAGCTCTGTTCTATACACTATACCCTAATGAGTACACTGCTCTATATAAATATGATGATGAGTATGTATTCTCTGATGAATATGCTGTTCTGTATAATGATGTGTTTCTATACACTATACCCTGATGAGTACACTGCTCTGTATAAATATGAGTATGTATACTCTGATGAATATGCTGTTCTGTATAATGATGTGTTTCTATAAACTATACCCTGATGAGTACACTGCTCTGTATAAATACTATGAGTATGTATACTCTGAGGAATATGCTGTGCTGTATAATGATGTGAGTTTCTATGCCCTATACCCTGATAATTATACTGCTCTGTATAAATATAATGTGAGTTTCTATACACTATACCATGATGAGTACACTGCTGTGTATAAATATGATGATGAGTATGTATACTCTGATGAATATGCTGTGCTGTATAATGATGTGAGTTTCTATACACTATACCCTGATGACTATACTGCTCTGTATAAATATGAGTATGCATACTCTGATGAATATGCTGTGCTGTATAATAATGTGAGTTTCTATACACTATACCCTGATGAGTACACTGCTCTGTATGAATACTATGGCCCCTATTTAAGAAAGGTCTTGCGGACCTGATCCGACAGTGCGGATCAGGTCCGCAAGACCTCGCTGAATGCGCAGAGCAATACGCTCTCCGTATTCAGCATTGCACCAGCAGCTCACAAGAGCTACTGGTGCAACGCCGCCCCCTGCAGACTCGCCAGCAGGGGGTGTCAATCAACCCGATCGTACTCTATCGGGTTGATTTCCGGCGATGTCTGTCCGCCTGCTCAGAGCACTTTGTGACCGCTTTGTGACCGCTGCTTCATAACTGCTGTTTCTGGCGAGTCTGAAGACTCGCCAGAAACACGGGGCATCAAGCTCCATTCGGAGCTTGATAGATAGGCCCCTATGAGTATGTATACTCTGATGAATATGCTGTGCTGTATAATGATGTGGGTTTCTATACAATATACCCTGATGTGTACACTGCACTGTATAAATATGAGTATGTATACTCTGATAAATATGCTGTGCTGTATAATGATGTGGGTTTCTATACAATATACCCTGATGAGTACACTGCTTTGTATAAATATCATGAGTATGTATACTCTGATGAATATGCTGTGCAGTAAAATGATGTGAGTATCTGTACACTATACCATGATGAGTACAATGCTCTGTATAAATATGATTAGTATGTATACTCTAATGAATATGCTGGGCTGTATAATGATGTGAGTGTATATACACTGGCAAAAGTAGAAAAAAAATCCAGAGAAAACCTCAATCTAAAAATTGATTCATATTTTATTAGTGGTATATAAAATATAGGAAAATGGGAAACAAATCCTCTTTATAGAATCAGAAAAAAGGTCTGACCGATTTCGGACCACAGGACCGTAATCATAGACATAAATAAGTACACCTGTTTGCACCTTATAAAGGGAACATAACAATGTGATTGGTTAAAAACAATATGCAAATGACTCAGTAAACGTTAATGTTCAAAGATGACATATTAAAACATTCAAAGAATGGGAAAGGGAGAAAATGAATATGAATATGCTGTTCTGTATAATGATGTGAGTTTCTATACACTATATCCTGATGAGTACACTGCTCTGTATAAATACTATGAGTATGTATACTCTGATGAATATGCTGTGCTGTATAATGATGTGAGTTGTATCTGTACACTATACCCGGATGAGTACACTGCTCTGTATAAATATGATGAGTATGTATAGGCAGATGAATATGCTGTGCTGTATAATGATGTGAGTTTCTATACACTATACCCTGATGAGTACACTGCTCTGTATAAATACTATGAGTATGTATACTCTGATGAATATGCTGTGCTGTATAATGATGTGAGTTGTATCTGTACACTATACCCGGATGAGTACACTGCTCTATATAAATATGATGAGTATGTATACTCTGATGAATATGCTTTGCTGTATAATGACAATATCTATACACTAAGGGGTAGATTTATCAAATGTAATGCCAATTGGCCGCTAGCAGGGGGTGTCAATAATCCCGATCGTATCCGATCTGCAATCTGCAATAAAAAAAAAATTGGATCATTACTGCAAAATTTCATGAGCTATTTTCCACAAAGAAGTTATTTATTGTAAATTACCTCAGTTGATCAATGATAGACTGTAAATGACTATAAACTGGATCCAGAATATGCAATGTAAACAATTAAACATGTTAATCTTTCATGTTTAACAAGTAGGTTAATTTACACAAGTCATAGAAAATGCTAACTTCCAATGAGTATGCTGAAGGAAACAGCTTTTGTTAATAATAATGTACCCTGTGACTGATTTGAATAGCAGAATGTTGTCATTTGACTGTATCTCAGTATACAGTATGTTGCTAGGTGCTGTACCATGCAAGTGTTGATCTTTGACACATAATTGAATTGGGTGGTGCTGAAGTCTATATGCACAGCTAACTATAAATAAATCATCTGACATCTAGATATGGTTTGTAGGAGATCCCAAGCAGATAAGATTACATTCTGCTGAGAGTAGGTGGACAGATGTGCAAGCGAGAAGCTGAGTGGAAGCAAAAATTGTAGCTGAGAAAAGCTGTAAACTGTGGCACACCTACTGTGTCACCATCAGAGGAATTTACTGTTTACATTGCTCAAGTCAGATGGCTTGAAAATCCCATCTTCGGGTACATTGAAGTAAACAGCATTTTGCAAACTGTTTTTACTTGAATAATTAAATATATTTTTTTAATATTATTTAAAGTAAGCGCAGAGTAAATGAGGGACTTTGTCATTTTGATCGCTTAAAATAATTGCTTGTAACCATTTTCTTCTGGACAGGGAGTCTAACATTCCAAATTAGGTGTTTATTTGTAGCAGTAAACTGCTATACACATGGTGATTAGATACAACATAAAAACACCTGTTTTGACTGAGGTGAAAGGGGCTCTAACAAAGCCTTATCTCCTTCACTATTCAACCTAGTGGAGCAGCACATTTGAAAAAGGGAAGCACACTCAAATGTGTTTTTTTTGTATTCCTCCGATGTAGGTGATCACTGTGACAAATGATGGTCTCTTGCCTAACTGGCAACCAGGGATATTTTCTATGGAGGTGGATATTAAGGGACCTTATCTCTCCTCTGCTTTATTAGACATGGATGCTCATTTGATAGAGGGCAATTCTCTGTTTAAATGAGGGTTCACATTCTCCTTTAATGTGCCCACTAATTACAAGGAGGTGAAGAAAGAGTGTGACTCTTTAAAGTCAATGCTTCCTCCATATAATACACTTTCTGCATGTAACACCACTTTGGAAAGAGGGGAATCACATGATCTTGTCAATAGTTGGTAGCACCTATCTAATGTACTTACTGTTGATAGAATAATAACTTCACAGGAACTTCTATCCCCTAAAGATAGCATAAACCACACACATAAACCAGCCCCTCATGTGAAAAAGGGGGTTATTTGCTTCCAAATGAGGCATTTCATGCTCTCTGAATAGCAGGTGATTGCTAAAGGAATTGTAATCACCTGTCTTCTAGGTGACAATTAAGGTGCCCTGGACTATTAAAGGGACAGTATACACTCATTTTCATATAACTGCATGTAATAGATGTATGTAATTTCATATAACTGCAAGTGTTAAGGAACATAACAAATGACCTCACTGAGAACAATTTTTTTTTCTTCTAAAAGTGCCCATAGCACCTATTCCTCAGGCCCATTCCACCACTCCTAATGTGATTGTGACTTACGTCTAAATTGGCTCTAGGCAATTAAATCATTTTATTTGAAAGTCTAGTTTGTGGACATTTATGCCCCTTATAATTAATATATATCAATAACCGGCTTTTTGCTTTTTTGAACTTTTCGGATGTTTTAAAGCTTTTTGCTGCAATGTCACTTAATTTGATATCAAATGAGAGGGGATGTTATTATCTCCATCAACTCTTTAGTAACAATACATATGAAGGCTTTTCATCACTAGCAGAAGAATAAGAATTACACTTTTGTTAGCACTTTCTATTTGTGGGACCAGCTTACTATTTAAACTTACTTCACAATTGTACTAAAAAAGGCACCTCATGCATATGCCCTGTGTCAATGGCCCTACTTGGTGCATCTCTACACTAGCTCTCCTTGGTCCATATCTACACTAGCCCTCCTTGGTCCATCTCTACACTAGCCCTCCTTGGTCCATCTCTACACTGACCCTTATTGGTGCATCTGTACACTAGCCCTCTCTGGTCCATTTCTACACTAGCCCTCCTTGGTCCATCTCTACACTGACCCTTATTTGTGCATCTCTACACTAGCCCTCCTTGGCCCATCTCTACACTAGCCCTCCTTGGTACATTTCTACACTGACCTTTATTGGTGCATCGGTACACTAGCCCTCTCAGGTCCATTTCTACACTAGCCCTCCTTGGTCCATCTCTATGCTAGCCCTACTTGGCCATCTCTACACTAGCCCTCCTTAGCCCATCTCTACACTAGCCCTCCTTGGTCCATCTCTACGCTAGCCCTCTTTGGTCCATCTCTACGCAAGCCCTCCTTGGTCCATCTCTACACTAGCCCTCCTTGGCCCATCTCTACACTAGCCCTCCTTGGTCCATCTCTACACTAGCCCTCCTTGGTCCATCTCTACACTAGCCTTTCTTGGTCCATCTCTATACTAGCCCTCCTTGGTCCATCTCTACACTAGCCCTCCTTGGTCCATCTCTACACTAGCCCTTATTGGTGCATCTCTACACTGGCCCTTATTGGTGCATTTCTACACTGGCCCTTATTGGTACATACTCACTGTGCACTTGCTACATATACATTCAGGATGTACTTGTGAAACAGATTGGAGAAAAACAGGATTATGTACATTGATTATGATCCACCTTGCTGATAATTTATTGGCACAGTCTATAATTTAATGTGTGTGGCTTTTTCTTGTATTATATAAATATTGGCAATGGTAACATATAGGCCAGTTTGAGTCCCTAATAGCACTTCACCATGTCCCTTTTTTCTGCAATATTCCTGGGGCCACCCAATCTCTGCCCTTGATTACCTAAACCACGCCCATAATGCATAAATCCTGCCTTATAGAGCCCCAGATTCCTATGCAGTCACCGGCATTTGCCTACTCACTCATTGGTCTGTAGTCATTATCTTGAAAAAGTTGTGAGGTATGATAACAGTCAAAGGGACAGTTCACCCACAAATTTTCTCCCCTTTAAATTGTTCCCAATGATTCATTTTAACCAGAATTCCAGTAAAAGAGTAGAATAAGGGTACTCACAAACGAGGCGGCACTCTCTTGTGCCAGTAGAAGCAGGCTGGTTTTCAACAGCAAACCAGCTAGCTGTGTGTCTCCCAAATCGATCAGGAATGCTTGTCTCCTTGGTGTCAAACACTGGCTAAGATACTGAAGTGGAAGGAGGAGGGAGGGCTATAGTGCCCTTAGGTTACTGTGATGGGGATAGTAACACCAACGCCAGACTTATGTAAAAGTTAAAAATCAGTCTTTTTATTATACACAATAAAAATACCAAATGGTATAACAGATTACAGCTGGGTGATGACAAACTATCTCCCCATAAACCATATAAAATAGCGACGCGTTTCTCGGGGAACACCCCGTTTCCTCAGGCTTGTATGTATGTTGTATGCATAAATGCCCTTTATATAGGGCTTAGTAACCTAATATTCAGATGAATCCTCCCCTTCCTTTATCCGAATTAACCTATCATGTCCTTCCTTTCCAAACACTCCCCATTGTTGTGAAGTTGTAACAATAATTAGTTCTAATCATATATCATGATTGATATTAATATCATACAAATTCATATGCCTATGTGTCCCTAATAGTAATATGTAAAAAAGCACTTGGATCATTAATAACCGATCTCGATCTCAATATAATTGTAATGTGCAAACTGGACATTAGTTCCAAAGTATAACCAATAGGGTTACAGCCATATCGGGGGCCTGTTCCCACATTGCGATCCCATTGGTTCCACTCTCGGTTGTATGGCATTGCAATCCCATTGGTTATGCTATGGACTGTGTATTGTGTTGTCATGACATAATGTCATGTGATCAATGGTGTGGCTGATAGCTATAACATAATATTGTCATGACGTAATGTCATGTGATCGGGGGTGTGCCCAATTGCTGTTGCCGTCGTTCCGACATCACTACGGAATGACGTATGTTCACCTGATCACTACGACCCAAATTTGTGTAGTTTATAGTATTATAGTTGCTAAGGGCGATATAATTACGCCCATATCTGAATGGGGAGCCAGTGACCAAGCGCCACCATGACCCATATCCTGCTATTGGACAAAAGTATATCGCTGGTATCTAACCAACAGTAATATGTAAATACTATAAATTAGTAAGTGTATTAGACTAGTAATAAGACTCACAATTATGAATCTAAGACAATCCTACATAGATATGGAAAATAAATTAGGAGTGTAACAATAAAATTAATTTACCCTTATGGAGGCGACCGAATCCTACCACAAATCAAAAGAAAAGACCTTTCCCAAACGGGGAAGGCGAGGGAGAGGGAAAACCAACAAAAAAGAAAAACTCTCAAAACTAAGAAAGGGTATATTTAATCTCTCTTCCCATATACTCTCAGATGATGAGGTGAGGGTTTTGGGAAGAGGCCTATCGTACTGTCCCCCCAACTCGCATAACATTTTGGAACTTTTTGTGGATTTAAATAAATACACACGCAAATTATCAATACAGAGATATTTTGCAATAAAGGCTTTGAGAAAACAAAACATAGAGGGCGTACCTATCCTATTAAATTCAGGTCAAACAAGAAATCCCTCTATGGTTATATCATATGATCCTAGCTCACTAATGGAGGAACTCTTTGAAGGAGTAATACATACCTCATTAGCTCCCCCCTCATCTTTTCACCCACCTAAGGAAGAAGTGTCTTATATAGACCTATATCAGCAACTAGTCTTAGAAGACTTTGAATCTATGCCAAAAAGGATTATGGGCAAAAAGAGAACTTGGCCCAACGAAGCCAGAGCCCTCAAAAGTCTGATGGATGACCGAAACTTGGTCATCCGTCAGGCTGACAAGGGCGGGGGCATAGTGCTGCAGAATTATTCTGACTATGTAAAAGAAGCCTGTAGAATTCTAGAGGATACCAATTATTACACTAAATTAAAGTATGATCCAACCACAGAGTATATAAAAATTCTTAACACCTTATTGGAAAAAGGCCTTAACTCACAGATTCTAAACAAAAAAGAGAAAAGATACCTAACCCCTGACCATCCGAGTACACCTTTCTATTACCATCTACCTAAATTGCACAAGAATGAAATAGAGCCTCCTGGCAGGCCCATTATAGCTGGCATGAACAGTATCACCGACAGATTGTCAGAATATATTGACATCTACCTACAGAGGTATGTCATTACCTTACCATCCTATATTAAGGACACCAAAGACCTGCTCAATAAGCTTTCTCTTGTGCAATTAGATAAAAACAAGAAGAACCTTTGGCTCACATGTGATGTTGGATCACTTTATTCGAATATATCCCATGATCTGGGGATTAATACAACCTTGCACTATTTGAATAGAGATTTATACATGCCTCTAAACCAAAAAGAATACCTGATTTCCCTTATCAATTTTATTCTAAAACACAATTATTTTCAGTTTCTTGATTCCTTTTACCTACAGATCAGGGGAACGGCCATGGGCACCAGATTTGCCCCTAGTTTTGCCAACCTCTTTATGGGTTGTTATGAAGATCACTACATATATAATTCGCAATGGAGGGGCAATCTGGTGTTCTATGGCCGTTATATAGATGACCTGATATTTATTTTCGATGGTTTAGAATCAGAAGCCTTAGATTTTGTATCCCATCTAAATGATAACAATATGGGTATTCGTTTTACTCACAATCTACAAAAAGAAAACATAGAATTTCTTGATGTCATTCTATCTTGGGATCTAGAAGAGAATATTTCCACGTCCACTTTTTTTAAAAAGGTGGATTGTAATAATTTCCTACATTTCTCAAGCAACCATTTAACAAAATGGAAAACTAATATTCCTTATAGTCAGTTTTGCAGACTGCGAAGAAACTGCAGTACTATTGACCAATATAAACATCAATCGCAGATCCTGAAATGTAGATTCATTGAAAAAGGATACCCTGCAGAACTAGTCACAAAAGGCTATGAGAAAGCCAAGAATCTACATAGGGAACAATTATTATCCTCTGCCACATCATTAGACAGAGATAAGGAAACTTTTGCCAATAAACAACCTTTGTTTATTACACAATACAACTCTAACCATAAAATCATTAATAAAGTCCTTAAGAAACACTGGCCGATCCTTCTCAAAGACCCTGTACTGAAGAAAACACTTCCACCACAACCTAAATTAGTGTTTAAGAGAGCCCCTACTTACAAACAAAAACTAGCACCTAGTAAGGTGGTGATGTCTAAAAGGAAAGTTACTGATATCATAGGACCGAGAAATCAGACTCATAATAATCACATTTTTAGTAAAATAGGGACTTTTAGATGTGGGAAGAAACGATGCCACATGTGCAAATATATAACACATGGTCACAGTGATATATTAGTTAACCATACAAAAGAGTTAATACCTATCAAAAATCGACTATCCTGTGATTCCAATTATGTAATATATGCATTGTCCTGTCAATGTGGGATCCAGTATATAGGTAGGACCTGTAGAAAGATCAGGATCAGATGGAGTGAACATTTGAGGAATATTGAATCTAGATCGATGAAACATAGTGTCTCTAGGCATATCTGCAATAGTTATATTCCTGGTAAATGTCCATTTAAAATTACTCCATTGGAAAAAATCCCCCCTAGCAATTTGTACAATAGGTTTTCCAAATTGAGACAAAGGGAAACCTATTGGATCTATAAATTCAATAGTCTATTTCCCATTGGCCTCAACAAGGTTATAGACTCTGCAGCATTTGTGTAAATATATATTTGTTCATATTCATATTTATATGTGAGACTTTGCTACAATCAATACATGTATGGTTAGAGGTAGGAATAAATGTAAGGCTAGATGAGCAGTTTGTGAGCTGGACTTTTCGACACCCCATTGTTGTTGGTTCACATATACAAGTATTACAACCTTTACCATAGAAAATTGTTACCTATAGGGAAACTGTTATTTTAGTTATTACTTTAGACTAAGCACATCCTACACAATGTATTCTAATCACAACATTTTGACCTTTCTTTTTTCACCTCATTACATATATATTTTATCTATATATACCCCCAGGGATCATAGGGGGGTAACACTATTACCTATTGATAATTATTTAAATATAATTCACTCTTGGATATAGCTTTACAACTTGATATACACTTATATCCCCAGCACACTGTATGTCACATTATTCCAATGGGGATACAAGTCAACTACACAGATAATTTCATATCACTCTTATTATTTTTGATATTTGGAGTACTGTTTATTAGTCAGCGATCACCTTCTCTTTTTATTAATATTTAAGAGATGGTTATCAACTTCAAATTATACACAACACATTGACCTCGAAATATCACTTATTTATAGTGTATCCTGTAGTTCTGTAGTTTAGTTTTATAATTTCACCAATTGATAAGATAAATTAATTTTATTGTTACACTCCTAATTTATTTTCCATATCTATGTAGGATTGTCTTAGATTCATAATTGTGAGTCTTATTACTAGTCTAATACACTTACTAATTTATAGTATTTACATATTACTGTTGGTTAGATACCAGCGATATACTTTTGTCCAATAGCAGGATATGGGTCATGGTGGCGCTTGGTCACTGGCTCCCCATTCAGATATGGGCGTAATTATATCGCCCTTAGCAACTATAATACTATAAACTACACAAATTTGGGTCGTAGTGATCAGGTGAACATACGTCATTCCGTAGTGATGTCGGAACGACGGCAACAGCAATTGGGCACACCCCCGATCACATGACATTACGTCATGACAATATTATGTTACAGCTATCAGCCACACCATTGATCACATGACATTATGTCATGACAACACAATACACAGTCCATAGCATAACCAATGGGATTGCAATGCCATACAACCGAGAGTGGAACCAATGGGATCGCAATGTGGGAACAGGCCCCCGATATGGCTGTAACCCTATTGGTTATACTTTGGAACTAATGTCCAGTTTGCACATTACAATTATATTGAGATCGAGATCGGTTATTAACGATCCAAGTGCTTTTTTACATATTACTATTAGGGACACATAGGCATATGAATTTGTATGATATTAATATCAATCATGATATATGATTAGAACTAATTATTGTTACAACTTCACAACAATGGGGAGTGTTTGGAAAGGAAGGACATGATAGGTTAATTCGGATAAAGGAAGGGGAGGATTCATCTGAATATTAGGTTACTAAGCCCTATATAAAGGGCATTTATGCATACAACATACATACAAGCCTGAGGAAACGGGGTGTTCCCCGAGAAATGCGTCGCTATTTTATATGGTTTATGGGGAGATAGTTTGTCATCACCCAGCTGTAATCTGTTATACCATTTGGTATTTTTATTGTGTATAATAAAAAGACTGATTTTTAACTTTTACATAAGTCTGGCGTTGGTGTTACTATCCCCATCACAGTAACCTAAGGGCACTATAGCCCTCCCTCCTCCTTCCACTTCAGTATCTTAGCCGGTGTTTGACACCAAGGAGACAAGCATTCCTGATCGATTTGGGAGACACACAGCCAGCTGGTTTGCTGTTGAAAACCAGCCTGCTTCTACTGGCACAAGAGAGTGCCGCCTCGTTTGTGAGTACCCTTATTCTACTCTTTTACTGGAATTCTGGTTATATTGATCCACACATGTGGCGCCTCTGTTTCTGTTTTTTGTTTTGCATCATAGAATACATCATCCAATTGGGTGAAGACAGAGAGCAGCCTTTTCAAGCATTGATGGACATTTGAAGAGTCTTGCTGGACTTTCCAGATTGGGTTGCATATACCATCTGATTCGTATATATTATATATTTTTATTTTATATTGTTCATTTTTCACAATCTATTATTCATGCTGGCACACTAGTGTAAAATATTGTCATTTGTACCAATGCCAGCCGTTTTCTACATTTTTATTCACTAATATTGTATTATTGTTTACACTAGATTTTAGCGCCTCCTATAGGAGCCCAGTGATAGTATTATCACGGTGACTCCCGTTCAGTCAATGATTCATTTTACCTTCTGGAGTGTTTTAAATAGTAGCTCCTTTACCCCTATTTTAGCATTTGAAATAGCTGATTTAGCCTGTGGTATCCCAACGTTTACTGAACGTTTCTATACTGGAGTATATTCAATTGAAGAGCCTAAGTAAACACAGCCAACAGAAGAGATTACACTCTCAGTGGGGGGCATGATAATTGAGTAATAAAATGATTATTTTCCATTGTTCTCTCTAAATATTGAGCTCTGGTTTTCTAGACAAATATAAGATAAGGAAGCAAGTGTGTGTTCACAAAATGATAACCAGCTACTTCATATACACAAATAAGCCGAAAAATGCAGTTTCTCATAAATTGTATACTCTGCAGCTGGTATTACAAGTCATTGAAAATACATTCATATAAAAACAATTTTACAGTGTACTGTCCCTTTAATGTAACAGTTTTATATTCTGATGTGTTTGCATTGGTATTACAGAAGGTTGCAAGACTTCAGTTCTTTGTATGCCAATGTGCTGGAGATGTTTATGCAGCCAAAGGGTTAATGATGAGACAGGAGCACTCTACTGACCTCACCTCATGTATTTATGCCAGAATCTTCCCTATGTCCATTTCACCCAAGAATTATAGCTGTTTCCTTATTACTGGACATTTCAACCTTTTTCCTTTGATGCTGTGTGGCCCTATTTTTAATGACTGTGGTTTTTCAAGACAGTAGCCTGTATGTTTTAGTTTTTTTTGTAGAAGCAAATATTGATATTCCTTTTTTATTTTTAAAAATATGTAGTGAGATTTATTTGGATGAGCATCAAAAAGTATTTCCTTTTTTATCATTTCACTTAAAGTTTATAAATAGTTTCCAATTTAGGATGAGATTTTTGGTGGGTGAAGATAGATAAAACTAACTTTTTAATCTTGTTACAAAAATATTCAACCCAATATCCAGCAAGTCAATTTATGGAACATTTATGATTCAGATAGAGAGTACAATTAAAAAAAAACTTTCAAATTTTTCAAAATATGTCTCTTTTTCTTGATCTCGTTGGTCCCTTTCTATGAAGGTATACAGAGATAGGTTCAGGAGTGTGCATGAGTAAAGTAAGAACTATATGGCATGGCAGCAGTGTGTGTAGCAATTAGAGATGTGCCTTTATATCCCCACATTTGTTTCATTTGTCCAAAAATAATACATTAATGCTGCTTTAACTTAATAAATAAATTAACAATCGTTTCGTTTACATAATACACCTTACTATAAGTCATGTCGGGTTAGCGCACATGAAGAATTAGTGCACTGCTGTCGGGCTTATGCTAGCAAAATCCAACAGGAATACATTAATGTCTTCAGTGCTAACCCAATGCGCGTTAAATTCGATTGCACTAGAGCAAATGCATTTACTTTCAACTTGTAATAAGCATATCGCACTGATTTAAGTTTAAGCTTTCGCTCAGCTTCTTATCTACTGAAACCCACTTAATTGTAACAAATGATTTGTGCATAATAATTATTTTTGTCTGTGCATATGTCTAGTAGCAATGCTAACAACCAGTGGGAGTTTTATTGTGCAGTAGCTTCAGCCACTCTATGGTAAGCTAGACTACTATGGTAAGAAGACTACTTGAATCAAACTAAGAGTTTATCTTTTTTTGAATAGCAGACATGTAAACTGTATGCAGTAGTATTAGGTAAAGGTATAGCTGTGTATGAGTCCTCTGCCGTCTTTCAGCCCTGCTTGTAACACATTACTACGCAGTGCTCATGTTAGGTGCTTGCTCTTAATCCTACCTCACTCAGTATGCCCTTATGCAAAGGGAACAAGTTTCAAACAAGGATACCTAGAAAAAGAAGTAAATTTGATAGCAAAGTAAATTGGAAAGTTGTAGAATTTCAATCTTTCATGTCTACTTAGCCCAACAAGCTCGTTGTCTTTGTAAGGACATTTGGGCAATAACATTGCTAGTGGTTATTTAAAGTATCTTTTGGAATGGCACAGACAGAATCCATGATAAAGCACAAAACAAATGAAGTTTTTGTTTAAAGAAAGCAATATGGTTATTCTGCATAGGGCAAATAGTTCTTGGAAAAAGTAGAATCTCTAGTATCTCTTAACACTTGGTTAGAGGTCTTAAATGTGGCACTGGACAATTATAATTAACTGGCAATCTATAAGAATAGTTAAGGCACAATACAATTAAAACATGACTTATTTGTAGCACGTATGGCTTTATGAGCCCTTCCCCCTTATACCAAGCTGCATTTATTTTGTTCCTAAGGAGTGTTAAAAAAAAAAAAGATACAGATTGCATATTCTAATTTAGGATGAGTTGCTGAAGCTCAGCATTCTTTCTTACAGTTAAATTGCTACTCAAGCATTTCTTAAACTCTCATGAAAATATTACCAAGAAAAAATGTTAAAGGTTATTATTGTATGTATCCTCTCCCTCTCTCTCTCTGCTTGTGTCACTCTCACACACATACACAGACACTATATAAAAAAGACAGTAATGCTGAATAATAAATAGATTCTTTTTTATATACATATATTTTTTTATTTAAAAACATATAATATGATTATAAAACCAAGTTGTATTTAAATATATTCAACACTTATCAGTTAGCACTTTTAAATGGCACAGTAACCTAAAATTACACAGAACAATGTCAAACAGATGTTCTCCCAAAAGATAGCAGGTTTTATAAAACCTCAATTATCGCTAAAGACTACGATTTAACATGAATAGGGAAAAGGGTGTAAGTAGGTAAGAGCAGAAATGCTGCACAAACTCACACTCCTTTAATAAGGAAATACATAGGCCTCTAGTTAACAATGTCTGTCGGACCTGATCCGACAGTGCTGATCAGGTCCAACAGACATTGCTGAATACGGCGAGCAATACGCTCGCCGTATTCAGCATTGCACCAGCAGCTCACAAGAGCTGCTGGTGCAACGCCGCCCCCTGCAGACTCGCGGCCAATAGGCCGCCAGCAGGGGGGTATCAATCAACCCGATCGTACTCGATCGGGTTGATTTCCGGCGATGTCTGTCTGCCTGCTCAAAGCAGGCGGACAGGTTATGGAGCAGCGGTCTTTGTGACCGCTGCTTCATAACTGCTGCAGGCTCGCCAGAAACACGGGGCATCACGCTCCATACGGAGCTTGATAAATATGCCCCATAATGTTTTATTCTCATTGCATTTTTGTGGTGTCTGCACTCTCTGGATTTAAATCAAAGTAAAAATCCTTTGTTTATTGCATGATAGTGACGTTTTGGCGCATTCACCCCTTCATCAGACCAACCAGTGTAATATGCAGTGAAACAAGTTATAATCAATAACCTCAACCCTGCAAAAAAGCCTGTCATAGCAACCAGAAACAATATAACATTAAGTCACAACATGTATATACAAAGCGTATGGTGACATTCAGGGACTTTGTAACAGAGATCACTGTCTTAATATATACAAAAAATGGAAACATAGTTGATCATGTAACTGTCCTCATAGCGTCATTAATATCTGTGTGTCTAAACATCATTATTGAATTTCATTCATATATTTTAATCACAACTATAGTATTGCCATATAGTGAATCAAACACCAAAACCCCACAGAGTATTGAGTAACTTCCCATAAGGATATTATTTGTACTAATTGATCGCATAATGTGCATAATCTGCCATTGAACCTTCAAGTCTTCTATGTGAAGAAAATTAGAATGTGAAATATTCATATTTTTAAGTCAAGTTAGGACACATTAGATTAGGCGATGGGGTTAGCGTATATGTAAATACAAGGTCAGGTTAGTGCATATGTGAATAAGCAGATGGGTTAGCACATATGTGAACATGCGATCGGGTTTGCGCATATGAGAACATGTGATCAGGTTTGCACGCAAGTTGGGGGGGGTTTCCCCTTTTTTCTTCATTGATTTCTATGGGGGAATAGGTTATCATTTGCCCAATAGTCTAATTGCGCTAGAATGAAGCTGTTTGCACTTGTCCGATTTATGCGAGAGCGCAAACTTTTTACTTTCAACTCATAATACGAGTGCAACCCGACAAGTGCAGAATGTTTACTTCCAGTGCATTTAGCGCTCTAGCGTAAGCGCTAAATAGTACTACACTTGTAATCTTGTCCAATATAGGAAACCACTTGGCAGAACATGTGCTGCCCTCTGCAGCTTAATAGGGGTGCTACACGTGCATTTGGAATTGCATATCACCCCTCAGCACCTATATAGAACAGTCATTAATTCAAAAGCCAGTTACCTGTGTGCAGGATTAAATATGGCCAGTTGCATAAAACTAGTCTATCTGCACACACTGGGACCGATCTATCAAGGGCCGAATGGCCCTTGATGCCCCTGTTCCTGCACAAGCCTTCAGGCCCGGAAACAGCAGTTTTGAAGCAGTGGTTTTAAGACCTCTGCTCCATAACTAGTTTGCTGCCTCGAGGCTGCGGTCTTCAATCCACCCAATCCTATAAGATCAAGTTGATTGACACCCCCTGTTAGCGGCCGATTGGCCTCAAATCTGCAGTGGGCGGCATTGCACAAGCAGTTCACCAGAGCTGCTTGTGCAATGTTAAATGCCGACAGCGTATGCTGTCAGCATTCAGAAATGTCTGTCTATAAGACTGCTGCTTCATAACTGCTGTTTCCGGCGAGCCTGAAGGCTTGCGTGGAAACAGGGGCATCGAGCTCCATTCGGAGCTTGATAATTCGGCCCAATAGTCTTTTTATTATGCACTTGTTGATTATGCATTTGAACTGTATTTAATGGTCCTTAAAACATTTTTAAAAATTGTATCCAAAGGGAATAAAAATATCACCAATAATAGCAATAAATATTTTCAAAATGATGGATCCCTATCTGGGTTTATATACATGAACTAAATTTGTTTAGCAAATCGTAATCCAGTTGTGGAGACAGAATCCTTGTCTAAATTCATGAATATTTTAATGCTACATGAAAAACTCCTTCACATACAGGTATGACAAAGTCCACAGAATCATGGCTACTTTTTTTACTACCTCAAACTTTTTAACTATCCAGGAAATTTTGGAAGGTATGAACTAGTAAAGTGGTAAAACTGTGTGATGTATTATTCGGTGCATAATGTTTTTCACTTGCCATTTCTTTAGAGCTAAAGGGGTTGTAAATTTCAGGGGGTCAGAACTCAGCAATAGGTCTTACAAACCTAGATGTTTGACCCTATAAGATGACAATATCCTACCTGCATATGTAGGTTACAGCCATTTTGGTATATTTAAAGTACTGCTGGCATCTCAGAACAAAATAAAAATAGAATAAGATAACGTAGTGAAAGCATAAAATTAGGCTCTGTGTTGTCATCTGTCATCTATCTATTTATCAAATGCCTATGGCCACTTAATAACCGTGTAAGTCCTCAATATACATGCTTCTAAATTTCTTTTATATTTGTCAACCTTTTTACTATAAATCTCTACCTATTGGTTTTGCAGCCAATTTATTAACAAAAAAATCAATTTTGCTTTCACAATTACCTTTTGTCGCCAACTTATCAGTTTTATTTCATTTAGTCAGGCCTAAACCTGTAATCTGGGGGTATATTATGAACATTAATTAATATTTTTTTCCTTTTGATAGGAATAACATGATTACAAGCACTAATCTTTGAAGTGGAAGGTTAATAAGCTGATATCTCTGATCATTGTAACCTTTGACACACCGCTATCTCCCTGTGTTTTAAGAACACCGATTAGATTATATATTCTTTAGTGACGACGTCTCAAACTGTGTAATACAGACTGAGCATGCATGGTTAGTCTTTTTTTTAATACCTATTAAAAGCTAAAACAAGACACATCATGCACTATACTATTTACTGATATAATATTGATTTATTGCTTCCAATAAGAATGCCTTTGTTTAAAAAAGGAATAAATAAATTATATATATATTTTTTTATTATTATTATTATTTTTTTAAATATTTTCTACTTAGATATGAAATCAGAAAATATTCTTATTTAAAATTGTTATGACATGGAAAGAGACAGTGTTCTAATAATAAATTGATAAAGTTGAGGGATATTTTCTAAGGTATGTAAAGGCATATGGCATAGGTAAATTAAACAATTAACCTAAGTTTAATTTAGAAAACAAAATAAGCCACAACTTTTAACGTTTAGACACAGGGAAGTTAACCTTCTGTAAGCCTTTACTTATAATTGCAAATTAACATGCATTACTATGCAGTTACCTTCCTTAAATTATAGTGAAACTGTACACAGTAAGGCAGTAGTACTCCACCTTGGCACTCCAGAGGTTTGGGAACTACATTTCCCATGATGCTCATTCAGCTTAAAGTGTCTGAACATCATGGGAAATGCTGGCTGAGCATCATGTGACATGTAGTTCCAAAAGGTTAAAGGGCCACTAAACCCGAAAATTTTCTTTCATGATTCAAGTAGAGAATACAATTTTAAACAACATTCCAATTTACTTCTATTATCTAATTTGCTTCAATCTTTAGATATCCTTTGTTGAAGAAATAGCAATGCACATGGTTGAGCCAATCACATGAGGCATCTATGTACAACAACCAATCAGCAGCTACTGAGCCTATCTAGATATGCTTTTCAGCAAAGTATATCAAGAGAATGAAGCAAATTAGATAATAACGGCTAGATTTAGAGTTTTTTGCGGCCAAAGGGGTGCGTTAGCTACACATGTTTTTTTCCCCCCGCACCTTTTAAACAACGCTGGAATTTAGAGTTCTCTGAAGGGCTGCGTTAGGCTCCAAAAAGGGAGCGTAGAGCATAATTTACCGCCACTGCAACTCTAAATACCAGCGTTGCTTACAGACGCGGCCAGCTTCAAAAACGTGCTCGTGCATGATATCCCCATAGGAAACAATGGGGCAGTTTGAGCTGAAAAAAAACCTAACACCTGCAAAAAAGCAGCGTTCAGCTCCTAACGCAGCCCCATTGTTTCCTATGGGGAAACACTTCCTAAGTCTGCACCTAACACCCTAACATGAACTCCGAGTCTAAGCACCCCTAACCTTACACTTATTAACCCCTAATCTGCCATCCCCACTATCGCTGACCCCTGCATATTATTATTAACCCCTAATCTGCCGCTCCGTACACCGCCGCAACCTACATTATAGCTATGTACCCCTAATCTGCTGCAACTAACATCGCCGACCCCTATATTATATTTATTAAACCCTAATCTGCCCCCCCCAACGTCGCTGCTACCTAACTACACTTATTAACCCCTAATCTGCCGACCGGACCTCGCCGCTACTCTAATAAATGTATTAACCCCTAAAGCTAAGTCTAACCCTAACACCCCCCTAAATTAAATTTAATTTAAATCTAACGAAATAAAATAAATCTTATTAAATAAATTAATCCTATTTAAAGCTAAATACTTACCTGTAAAATAAACCCTAATATAGCTACAATATAACAAATATTTATATTGTAGCTATTTTAGCATTTATATTTATTTTACAGGCAACTTTGTATTTATTTTAACTAGGTACAATAGCTATTAAATAGTTAATAACTATTTAATAGCTACCTAGTTTAAAATAATTACAAAATTACCTGTAAAATAAATCCTAACCTAAGTTACAATTAAACCTAACACTACACTATCAATAAATTAATTAACTAAACTATCTACAATTATCTACAATTAAATCAACTAAACTAAATTACAAAAAAAACCAAACACTAAATTACAAAAAATAAAAAAAGATTACAAGAATTTTAAACTAATTACACCTACTCTAAGCCCCCTAAAAAAATAACAAAGCCCCCCAAAATAAAAAAATGCCCTACCCTATTCTAAAATAAAAAGTTAACAGCTCTTTTACCTTACCAGCCCTTAAAAGGGCCTTTTGCAGGGCATGCCCCAAAGAAAACAGCTCTTTTGCATTTAAAAAAAACATACAATACCCCCCCCAACATTGCAACCCACCACCTGCATACCCCTAATCTAACCCACCCAAACCTCCCTTAAAAACCTAACACTAAGCCCCTGAAGATCTCCCTACCTTATCTTCACCACGCCGGGTATCACCGATCCGTTCAGAAGAGGGTCCGAAGTCTTCATCCTATCCGGCAAGAAGAGGTCCAGAAGAGGGTCCGAAGTCTTCATCCAATCTGGCAAGAAGAGGACATCTGGACCGGTAGACATGTTCATCCAGACGGCGTCTTCTATCTTCATCCATCCGGCGCGGAGCGGGACCATCTTGAAGCAGCCGACGCGGATCCATCCTCTTCTTCCGGCGACTCCCGACGAATGAAGGTTCCTTTAAGTGACGTCATCCAAGATGACGTCCCTCGAATTCCGATTGGCTGATAGGATTCTATCAGCCAATCGGAATTAAGGTAGGAAAAATCTGATTGGCTGATTGAATCAGCCAATCAGATTCAAGTTCAATCCGATTGGCTGATCCAATCAGCCAATCAGATTGAGCTCGCATTCTATTGGCTGATCGGAACAACAACCTCGGTTTAGGGGTACATAGGTAGTTTATGGGTGTTAGTGTACTTTAGAGCACAGTAGTTAAGAGCTTTATGAACCGGCGTTAGCCCATAAAGCTCTTAACTCCTGACTTTTTTCTGCGGCTGGAGTTTTGTCGTTAGAGTTCTAATGCTCACTTCAGCCAAGACTCTAAATACCAGCGTTAGGCAGATCCCATTGAAAAGATAGGATACGCAATTGACGTAAGGGGATCTGCGGTATGGAAAAGTCGCGGCTGGAAAGTGAGCGTTAGACCCATTCCTGACTGACTCTAAATACCAGCGGGCGGCCAAAACCAGCGTTAGGACCCCTTAACACTGGTTTTGACGGCTAACGCAGAACTCTAAATCTAGGCGTAAGTAAATTAGAAAGTTGTTTAAAACTGCATGCTCTTTCTAAATCTTGAAAGAAAAAATGTGGGTTTAATGTCCCTTTAAGATCTTAGTAATAATTTGGGTAAATGCTTTTATTACTTTGGCTGAATAAATACAAATGTCTACTCATAAGAAGACACATTTATATGAATTTATAATTTCTATAATGACTGCTGCTTCTAACTTTGCGGGAATCAAGCTTGAATATGCGAACCTGCTCCCCAAGAGCTCCGGAGCAGCTTTCATAGTACATGGAGCCCATGGTCTCTCAATTTAGAGAGACAGTGTTCAAACAGGTAACAGTTAAAAACACAGTGATATTTACATGATTCTAAAACAGATAGATTTATAACCACAAATATTATCAAATTTTGGAACAGGAACGGTTTAAAGTCCTGGAAAATTACATAGAACTGCATCACACATTTATACATCAGATCAGGAATTGTATGTTGTGATCAAGTAAACATGGGCAGGTTTTACAGTTTTATAAAGCTTATAGATTGTTTTGCAGAGCTCTTTAGCTTGAGAAAATGAAACAATGGTGTGAGTGCTATCAAAAATATGTAAAAATGCTATCTGTTCCTAGAGCTCTTTAGCTTACATTGTACACTGACCTATAGAGAAGTATTACAATGTTCCCATGCAGAATTATCTCACTCATTGTGGAGTCACCACCGAGAGTGCCGAAGGCAAATAATATAACAGAAACCTTATCCACATATGACCTACATGTGAGAGTGATGGTTTACTGTTACTGATTTTGTAGCAATAGTTCTATTATTTTATGTAGTTATAAACAAACAATCATAAGGCACACATATTTCTTAAAATACTGTCAGAGAACTTTGGCATGATTAAGTGCCATTTTTTTCCAGATTAGTAACTACATTTGACATTTATTTTGGAAATAAAGATTGGGCACCTACCCATCATTATGATGCTTTGGTGGCTGTTGTATCTTATTGTATGTAATGAAATATAGCCACAGAAATATATTCACAAAAATTACTGGCAGCTCAAAATAACGAAAGTAAGTGAAAAACTCCTATGTCATCAAAAACCTTTATCCTGAGAGTTTTGTTTTCATCTGCCGCATTAATATGTGCTTGAGTCAGATTTGGCATTTTCTTCTTAAGTAATTGCCATTTATAATATCATGTTATAGTGGTGCAACTAACAAACTGAATCACAAAATCACCAATGTCAAACAGTGAGGTGCAGATGCACTGTGGCTCTTTCTTATGATCTCGAAGATCATCCTTTGGATAGTCTAGTCCTATTTGTCAGCAAGACAAGTTTGCTCAAGGGAGTTTTTAGAGAGACATCTCTGGGCTGCCCTTGAATTGCAGCTCTAAACATTTTAAAAAAATAAAAATGTTTTACATAGACTCAAAAATGACATTTAAAAAACATTAATTTAAAGAAAATCAGGGCAAATGCTAAGTTTGGGGCCAAAATAAAATTTGTATATGTGGCTTATACCAGACAGTAGGTGATCTGGACCAGACTACAAAGAGCTGTTAATCCACACCAGTTTTGGGCATCTTTTACCAAACAAGAAAAGGACTAGAAAGGTGCAGAATCCACAGCAGTAAGTGCCAGACTCACTAAAACGTTCACAGTTTTTTCTGTCTGGATAATTTCTTGTTGTTTAATGGCATGTACATTCCATTTACCAGTCATGGACCAACAATCTCCAAGAGGTAGCTGTAGAGATGGGTTTTCCATAGCAGTTGGGGTAACATCATAAACTGGTTTAATCTGCCATGCTAAAAGGTGAGTGATGTAGGTCTCAGAGGGATAAAGTTGCTCATGGGTCAAGGTTTGTTGCGCACCTAGATCTCCACCATTCCTAGCCAGAAGCACCTCCTCTAATGCGCCTGATGATTGGGTAGGGTCTACTGACAGAGGCTCATGGGTTTCCATATTCACAATCGGGACCGTCTCCACCAAGTCAGGGGAAGGCAGGCAAAATGCATACTTTAATTCTTTCAAAAACTGTTCCTTGTATTCTTTCAACAAATGACCCGGTTCAAAGAGGAATATGTGAGTCTCTGCCATATCTGTGTTAGTAAATTATTGACAAAAATGCAGTGATGAACAAGATAGCACTGCAAGCAGTGGAGCCCAAAGGGATACCACTGGGAGGTTTGAAAGTGAGGCCACTTCCACCAACACTTAGGCCTCAATAAAGCTCTGTACTTTGGCTGGTGGACAAATGAGCAAATATTCTAACTTCACAGAGTATACTGAACAATAGGTATCTTAAAAAAAGGGTAGGATGGAATGTATGTAGTAACTACATGTAGTATCTAGTATTAAAATAGATGTCTCCAATAATTCACCAGCTCCCGGTAACAAGCATTTAATAAAAGATAAAAAATAATCTTCAGAAAGTCATTTTTCTTTTTTGAAAGCATCCCACTGCTCTCTTCTGCTATTTGTTTATTATGGCCTAGAGTAGTGCTCAAAGCCTGTCAGAGCCAACATAGCCATAAAGCATAGGAGGGCAGTGAAAGTATTTTTTTCCTGAGGTAAAAAAATTGCTCTTTGATAGCTCAAGGGTTAGCATTATGTATGTGTTGAATATCCATTCTTTTACATTAATAAATCTGGCGCAGATAATATCCTGAATCCCGCTGCCTATGGCCATATACTGCATTTATTTCTATAAGGAATTCCAAATAACAAAATGAATTTGGATTTTATGTCCCTTTACCACACCAAAATCTAAAATAAGTACTATTTTTGCACTGTTTATTGAAGACTACAAATTGAAAACTTTTTCAGGTTTAGTTTGGTGAATAGAAACTTTCATGTTACATCATGCATTTTTATTTTCTAATATTTGCATAGTATGTTCAGTCTTTGCACAACAAGTGCAATGCTTAGCTTAGGTTTTTATTAGGAAAGGAAATATTATGTTCACCAGCTTTACTCAAATAAAGGAGATTTCTTCTATCAAAATGGCATTTCTGTTTCGTGACACAAGTGTGGTTATCGAAAAAAGGAATGTAGTTTCAGTAAAAACAATAGAGACATTATCTTCTGTATCTTTATTGCTTCATCCGAGGGCCATTGACTGGAAAATCCCTAATTTATTGCATAACTTAAGTAAATAGAAGGGAATACAAGGCCAAACATAAATGTTCATGCCTGCAGTGCGTGTACGACTTTCATTAACCTACTGTTTTCCTTTTGCTTAGTTTTTACTCTCCTTTACACACTATTACATGATATGGAGATTTTTCCAAAATGGCTTTAAATATATGTTCATATACAATTTATGGAATAAATGAACATTTACATTGCTTAAACTTTTATTACTCCCTAATATTAGGGATGGGTGAATGTCTATATTTTAACTTTCTGATATTTAAAAAAATAAAAATGAACAATTTTTTTTTTTTTTTTTAATTATTACATTTCAGTAACAGTATTTCTTACATTAGTTGCTAAGGCTGATATTCCACAATTTAAATATAGATAGCAATAAAAACGATGATCTACAGCAGAGGTTGTGAACCTTTTTGAAAGTATATTCCCAAATTGACAATAAACTTTTAAACAAATCTCTCAAATGCTTATGGTGCCAATTTAAAGTAATATTAAATATTAAAACATGTTTAACTATTTATCTATCTATCCTATCCAATAGAAGCAAGTGACAGCAAATTAGTTTTGTGTGGCGCATTGTGCACTAGTGCCAAAACTTTTCCATCCCTGATCTAAGGAACTTTAGCTACTTATTAAAGCATCATGGGAGCATGTTCTAATGCTATAGATAAAACATCTTAGTTAATTATCTGCTCTAGATTTACATTAGCCTTCATGACTTGTCCCTAGTTTGCAGAGCTATAAATTATTATTATTATTGTTATTATTATCTTAATTTAGTAATCTGCTGACAGATTGGGCAGAACTATATGTGGAGCTAAAATAAGTAAACAGAAGAAATGGAAGCCAGGGACAGAAGGATTACAGTGTCCTGCTCCATAAAGACCTTATAATCTATAATCTAAATACACCCAATAGCACAGGATGTATGGCAAAGTATATTTCCCTCATCTCTAAAACATGCACTGGTCACACCTATCCTCAAGAACCTTCCCTCGATCCAACCTCCCCATCCAACTACCACCCTATTTCCCTACTCCCTCTTGCCTCAAAGCTCCTCGAAAAGCTAGTATATGCACGTCTATCCCATTTCCTTACACTAAACTCTCTTCTTGACCCACTGTAATCTGGATTTCGTCCCCGTCACTCCACAGAGACAGCAATTGTCAAGGTTACGAACGACCTACTTACAGCAAAATCCAAAGGTCACTTCTCTCTGCTTATCCTCCTTGACCTGTCTACAGCCTTTGACACTGTTGACCACCCTCTTTTGCTTCAAACCCTTCAATCCTTTGGCATCTGCGACACATGTCTCTCTTGTGGTTCTCTTCCTATCTGTCTAACTGTATTTAGTGTAGCCTTCTCCGGAGCATCCTCTGCCCTGTTACCACTTTCTGTTGGGGTACCTCAAGACTCTGTCCTCGGTCCCCTTTTCTTTTCAATCTACACGTCATCATTAGGTTCCTTAATAAAGTCCCACGGGTTTTAATATCATTTGTATGCCGATGAAACCCAAATCTACCTCTCCGCATCAGACCTACCTCCATCCTTACTAACCTGTGTCACTAACTGTCTTTCTCATATCTCATCTTGGATGTCCTCTCACTACCTTAAGCTAAATCTCTCCAAAACTGAACTCCTTATTTTTTCCCCCTTCTTCCAATATCTCCACCCCCAAAATTTCTATAACTTTTGATAATTCCATCATTACCCCTACCCCACATGCCCGATGTCTTGGGGTCACACTTGACTCAGACCTTTCCTTCACTCCTTACATTCAGTCCTTGGCTAAAGCCTGCCGCTTCCATCTTAAAAACATCTCTAAAATTAGACATTTCCTTACACAAGACACAACTAAGATTTTAATCCACTCTCTCATCCTTTCCCGCCTTGACTACTGCAACTCCGTCCTCTCTGGTCTACCTAGCTGCTGCATAGCTCCTTTACAATCCATTGTGAATGCCTCTGCCAGGCTCATCTTCCTTACACGTCACTCTTCATCAGCTGCACCTCTCTGCCAATCCCTTCACTGGCTTCCTCTTGTCTCTAGGATTAAACACAAAATCCGCACTCTGTCATACAAAGCCCTCAACTGCACTGCTCCCCCCCCTACATTTCAGAACTTGTCTCCAGATACTCTCCCTCCCGTCCCCTTCAATCTGCTCACAATCTCCTATTCTCCTCCTCTCTTGTTACTTCCTCACATTCCCGTTTACAGGACTTCTCCAGACTGGCCCCCATCTTGTGGAACTCCCTGCCTCACTCCACAAGACTCTCCCCTAGTTTTAACAGCTTCAAGCACTCCCTAAAGACTCTACTGTTTAGGGATGCATACAACCTCACTAACCTTTCCTGCCTCTATTGCTTTCCCCTTGAACCCCTTAGAATGTAAGCCTATGGGCCCAGCTGTTTACAGATCACCTTCATAAGAGCCGACTACAACAGTGCAACTTTAATAGTTAATATCTATCTCTCCATCTATCTATAGATCTATATATATAGTTAATTGTTATCATTGCAGAATGTGCACAAAGCAAAGTCTTTCTCTCTAAGAATTACCATTACTATGTGCAACAGCTAATGTGTATGTATGAGAAAGGTTGCAGGCATGAAAAAGTCCTGCTTTGATGAATGATAAACAGAAAACTATTCATTGTGTTCCAAAGCAAATGTTTGCATTTTTGTCAGTATGCAAAAACTCAGTATGCTTCAGTCCTGTTTTAAAACCTATTATTTTAAGAACTAGTTGGACTGAAATGATATCCTAGTGTAAGGGAAAAAATCATACTGTGGCTAGATTACAAACGGCGCAATTTACGTTAGCACATGCGCGATATTAGCGCAAGTGAAGAAAAAAAAACATAAATATATTCAAATATAATGTTACACTCATATAAACACTGTCTAATTAAAACATAGTCATATAAATATTGCTAAAAAATATTTATAATGCTTAAATAAATAAATAAATATATATATATATGTCTGAATAATAATTCCATAGTGATATTTAATAAAGTCTTTTACATTCCAATGTACTTCACATGAATATATATATATATCTGTATATACCTATACCTATGTATCTATCCCTATAGATATATAGGTATAGATATATATTTTACATTAACATTATAGATATTTAAAAAATATATATATTTTATAATCCAAAAGTTTATTATCCTGAAATAAGTATTTGTTTTTAATTATGTAGCACAAGGCTGTATATACATAGCTGTAATGTTTAATTTTTTGGGGAAATTAATTATATTAATCTTTTCACAATGCCATGCTCTTCCAGAGGTTTCTATAAAATTATATTAAGCATTTTTTCTATCTAGAAGATATATTCACAGAAAAAAATGTTATAAGATAAACATACAAAGCTTAGAAATATACCTTAAAGAGACATAAACCCATGCTTTTTTACAATTCAGATAGAGCATACCATTTTAAACAACTATAAGCTTTGTTGTTATCAAATTTGCTTCAGTCTCTTGGTATCCTTTGTTGAAGTAGCAGCAATGCACTACAGGGAGCTAGCTGAATACACTGGATAAGCCAATGACAAGAGGCATATATGTGCAGCCAGCAATCAGCAGCTAGCTCCCAGTAGTGCATTGCTGCTCCTGAGCCTACCTAGGTATGCTTTTCAATAAGGATACCAAGAAAGCAAAGAAAATTAGACAACAGAAGTACATTGAACGTTGGTTAAAACTGTATGTTCTGTCTGAATCATAAAGTTTAATTTTGACTTTACTGTCACTTTAATCCCATTGTTCCCCTGCAATAGTATGTACACAGATCAACCCCATTACTAAGTTTCAAGCAGGTCAATGACCAGAAAATTGTTTGTAGCGGAATAGATCTGCACAAGGACCTAAGTGTGAGGAGGGAGGGGCAAGCATTAAAAATGAAAGTGAAACCTATAATTTTATTGTTTTTAGTTAAATAAAACTATTTCAATTGTTATTATTAAAGTAATGATTCATTTTCTTCCAATAAAGTAGAGCTGAAAAGTTGATTAAATATGAATGATTAACCTATTAAGGGCTAGATTACGAGTGTAGCACTAACAGTTACACACAAGCGATAATTTATTGTGGCTGTTTGTACGTGCCATGTTTTTCTCTCATATTACAAGTTGAAAGTAAACAACGCTTGAGCACAATTAAAGTTAATTCGCATCAGATTAGCGCAACCTCAGAGAATACTTGAGAATATGCTATCGTGTTTGCGTGCGAGTAGGGTGTTAGGTATTTTTTCCCACTTTTTTTAACGCGTGTGCAATATTGTAAGTTCATCTTTTTACACATCAGGTTAGCGTGTGAGCGAAAACAGTTTACTTTCAACTTGTAATACGAGTGCAACCCAGCGCATGCAAAAAGCTTACTTCTAGTGCAGTTAACGCTTGATCTGGAGTGTTAAATAATGCTCCACTTGTAATCTGGCCCTAAACTCGATAAAGTAAATATATATATTTTTAGTGGTATATAATTAAATCAGTAATTTTCTGCTATAACTGGAAAAAATATCTGAAAATTTATTATTTTTAAAAATGAAAATGTTATGTAGAAAACTATCCTTTAAATTAAGTCTTGTAAATTAAATCCACCCTGCAGTAAATGCATCATAAAAAGATAATGTAATAGCACTTACCCTATATTTCTAATTGAGCAGATATTTTTCTGACGAGTTTCAAAATGTCCTTCCATTTCTCTGCTCCTGTATCATGTGACAACCATTAGTGAATGGCAGATTCAAATGCATATATACTGTGAACTCTTGCACATGCTCAGTAGGAGCTGGTGCCTCAGAAAGTGTGCATATAAAAATACTGTGCACAATCTGATGATGAAAGTAAATAAGAAAGTTTTAGTATGTTTTTTTAATTGCATGCTCCATCTGAATCTTCAAGTTATAAATTGGATTTTCGGGTCCCATTAAAAGTAAATTACCAAAGCATGATGGTGCTGATAAATGTAAAGTAAAATATGGGCGTATTCATAGTGATGTATTTGACCAGTGGTTTATGGTGTATACGTTTTAACTTGAATGAAAATAATGACTTATTCATATGCCTAGGTTTTACTGTACTACCTTAAAGGGATAGGTAAGTCAAAATTAAACTTGCATGATTCAGATAGAGCAGGTAATTTTAAGACTTTTTTTAAATTCATTACTATTTTCAAATGTGCTTTGTTCTCTTAGTATCCCTTGTTAAAAAATGAATATGCACATATCTTACACTAGTGGGAGCTGCTGCTAGTTTGTGCCTGCACACATTTGTCTCTTGTGATTGGCTAAATAGATATATTCAGCTTCCTGACAGTAGTGCAATGCTGTCCATTCAGCAATGGATAATAAGAGAATGAAGAAAATTTGATAATAGAATTAAATTGGAAAGTTGTTTAAAATGTTATGTTCTATCTGAATTATAAAAGAACATTTTGCAGTTTACCATCCCTTTAAGGAGATAATATTAAATTTGACTCATGATCACACCCAAAATACAGACCAGATGTTCTCATGTAGCTCATACTCATGTTTTTTATTCATTTGAGGGGGAAATAAATGGTTGCATAATGTACTGAGAAACAATGCGCAAAATATCACATTAACATAATATACTGTCATATCCTGTGGTTGCAAAATAATGCAATTTATATTAAGCTTTGATTATTGTGCTTAATTGGGTTCAGTTTACTTCATGACTACAATACGAAAACTCTTTAGCACTCAGCAAACACATTGTAATGATAGCACACATTATTTATATGGCTAGTCTAAATCAATGCAACTATAGCATTTTGAAATAGGTGATCCAGCAGAGATCCAATTCATCCTACAGTTTGTGGGATGGTGACAATCTGGGAGCTCAGTTTTACTGTACTACTCAGAATAATTCCTTTATTTATGTCCCAACACTATTTTATTTAGTGAAACCTGGGAATGCACTAACTTTGCCCCCAAAAAAGTCATACTTCCTACATTGACATCTCAGCCCTGCCCAGGACTGCTCAGATTTTTCATTAAACCAAGCTCCATCTCATGTTGCTAGCGCTACCTCATACATTTCCCACCCACCCCATATTGAGTTATGCTTTAAAACTACTTGGAAGTATAAAATACGTTTTAGACAATTTAATTATTATAAATAAATGGGTTCATTTGCAACCCTATAGTGATAAAAAAAATTATAGCTGTGTAGTATCTAAAAATGAAATGTATCTTACACAGTATCTATGTATATTAAATGTAATTTTGAAAATTAATATGGAACAATAAGAACTATGTGCAAAAGATCATTTTAATTTAAGACCAGCCACCCTATAGAACATTTAAAAACACCTGCACAAACAGTTGTATATTTTTGCAAATGGAATCACTGTTTAGTAGATGTTTATTTGGTTTTGTTTTGGGTTTTACTTTACTTTAGTCAAACCGACAGAACATGCATTGTATGAAAATGCATGGTTCCACAAAATAATTGTAATATTCCTTTAAATATGCATAAATTATTGTTATATGTTTTGCTGCTATGTTAACTTTATAATATCTACTCTTAAATATATATTATTAATTTACAATGTTTCATATTTCTTAAGAAAGTAAAATATTTCTCTAGATTGTAATAGGATTTATGGCCATCCCAAAGCAGATTTTTGAACAGAACAATGAATGTATATTTTTGCAAAACAAAATAGTAATTTGATGTTTATGTAATAGAAGCTTTGTGAATTCTGCAAAAATTAATATGACTTGTTTCCTTTTAGCTAGTATACTTCCTGGATATTCAAAGATGGTCGCTGCTGTCATTTCGTAGGGAACTACAATGCCAACCTCATATCAACCCGCAGGATCTACAACATTTGGTGACTACCTGAACTAGAAAAAAAAGGAAACTTCTAAACGTAAGTACATAAAACAATTTGTTTTTAAACATAATAGAAAATGAAAAAAAAAGATTTTATATGAATATAGTTTAGCTATTTTGACTTAAGACTAAACCATTCTAAAAAACAACCATTCTAAAAAACTGTTTTCAATAATGAAGAACATTGCCACCAACTCAGTTAGATTAGGATTTGACCTCTTTGGGTATTGAATTATGTTGATGTATCATTTCTGAGCTGTCAAGGCAGCTTGTCTAGTTTGACAACTTTGTTCAATTACTGACAATGTGGAACTGAATCCTTAAGTGTTTTAAATGACAGTCAAGTACAATTGGGCTTTCTATGATTCTAGTAAATAATCCTGGTAGCTGTGTCAGCCTTGAAAACCCCAGAGTGTGGCTACTTAGGTAAAGTGAGTGCTGCAGCAATACAGGATTAAAGGGACATTATACACTCATTTTTTCTTTGCATAAATGTTTTGTAGATGATCTATTTATATAGCCCATAAAGTTTTTTGTTTTTTTTAAATTTATAGTTTTGCATATTTTTAAATAACATTGCTGTGATTTTCAGACTCCTAGCCAAGCCCCAAAGTTTTATGAGAATACCGTCAGCTACCTTCTCCAGCTTGCTCTTGTTTGAGAGCTTCTAAGTAAATTTTTAAACAGTTTTATACTGGAATTTGTTATCAGTATCTGTGCATCTTATTCTTTATAATAGTGTCTATTACATGCAGTTATATGAAAATGAGTGTATACTGTCCCTTTAATAGTGGGAGGGCCTTGGATTTGTTGGTAGCTTTTTAAAATTTAGATTCTGAAGACATAAATATTAAAACAATGACTAGCCAATACAATTACTTACAATATTTAAAGAAAACAAGTTTTTATCTTATTTTTATACTTGTAAATTGTAATAGTTTTATTGCAAAACTATACCACTTAAAGGGACAGTATACACTCATTTTCATATAACTGCATGTAATAGACACTACTATAAAGAATAAGATGCACAGATACTGATATAAAAATCCAGTATAAAACTGTTTAAAGACTTACTTAAAAGCTCTCAGTTTAGCTTTGTTGAAAAGGTAGTTGGAAAGCCCACTGCAAGTGGCAAATAAGACACTCCCCCTCCCCCTTCTTTTGCATATGAAAAGACCCTTTACACAAACAGGAGCAAGCTGGAGAAGGTATACATCAGTATTCACATAAAACTTTGGGGCTTGGTTAGGAGTCTGAAAATCAGAGCAATGTTATTTAAAAATAAGCAAAACTATACATTTTTTTAAAAAAAAAACAACTTTATGTACTATATAAATAGATCATCTACACAACATTTATGCAAAGAAAAAATGAGTGTATAATGTCCCTTATATAATTGTTATCTATTCATATTATAAATACACAATTAAGCACTATGTTGCAAAGGATCTACAGTATGTCCGAAATAGATGTTTTTTTTTTTTTAACCATTAAAACTGACAGTTTGTTACTAGAAATTGCAGAGTTTTGCAAATCAAGGGGAGCCTAATAAATACACAACTTGAGTATGTTTATAACAAGCGGTGTGCTCCTTCATTGATCTACCTACTACCTATGCAGCATGTAGCAGGGGAAAATACGCCAGATTTTACTTAGTAGTATGAAAAAAAGATGACAACTAAAACTTGTAAATTAGAACAAGTCATCATAGATGCTCAACAGAAAATGAATTTTTTTTTATCAAAGGAACAGTGCAGTCTATTTAAATTGATGATAAATCTTAGCATTTTTGAAACACTAGGATTTGACAGTGCTATAAATAAAGGGGACTTTCAGTCATGAAGCATAAAAAAACTTACTTTATCTGCCTGCAGTTTATGCCAAGCTAAGCACTTCCGGTCGCCAATGGCAAAACGCTATTTTTTCAATGAGGTGACGTTTCCATCATGTTATTGGCTAAGAGGTGGAAACAAAAACTCACTGAAAAAATAGCGCTTTGTTGTGAGCGGCCAGAGGTGCTTAGCTCAGCATAAACTGCAGGCAAATAAAGGAACTTTCAGCATGAAGTTTTTTTATACTCCCCTTATAGTCCCCTTTACTTATTTATCATCACTTTAACCCGAGTTGTTATGTCCACAGCGCTTGCTAATTAAAGGCTATAAAAGCCAAATATAAAATGTAATTTAGCACATTTCATATCCCAATAGAAGCATTTCTGAAGTAAAGTTTTTTTGTAAAATGCTTGTAGGAAGTCATCTTATGTTCTAGGTGTGCTAGGAGAACACTGTGTGTCTGCATTTTGTCATATTTAAGACTCTAATAGCAAATTTACTAAGACATAAAGTTGTGGACCCACTGCAATGAATGAGTAACAGATGCTAAAACAAAATGTGATTCCTTGATGGCAGTCTTATCATAGACTGGATGAGCTAAGGATTATGGGATACAGAAATTTGTATGAGCATTCACTCTCATTGGTATATTGTATCATATTTTAGTAGGCTAAATGATATACTTTTCTGTATAATTGAGTTTTTAATTAGCTTTTAAACATATGGACATTTGGGAACATTTGAGGCAAATACCTGAAACGAAGAAAATTAAATTGCTTGCGTTAAAAATGTTTGCCGGCGTGTATTTTGAAAGTATAGTACTTAAAAATCTAGTGCTATAACAGTAATCCTTTTAGTTGTATTTGGAAGAACCTTTCTGAAAACAATATGCAATAAGTCAAGAAATATTAACTATAATCTGCCCTCTTCATACTGGAAACCTGCGATAAGGTTACATAATATTTTTTTGTTTCTCGTAATTAAATAATATTTGCAAAGGCTACATGTGTATGTATTAAAGCTGCTGCCAGCTGCATACTGTAACAAGCGTGTACACGCAGAAGAATGTGCCCCTTATTTTATTTTTTATAGCGGTTTGACTGGTTCTGCAACACCGTGCCCAGAGTACGTTTAGTTTTGTCAAATGCACTTGGTCTGTTTGTTTCCATTATACAATAGTATTTCTTGTATACATCTCATTTTAGCCTTTTAGCTAATATCACCTTATATCATTTTTAAAAGGATATGAAACCCAATAATGTTCTTTTGCGATTCAGACAGAGCACGCAATTTTTAAAAAAAGTTTCTAATTTACTTCTATTCTCAAATTTACTTAGTTCCCATAATATTTTGTGTTGAAGAGATACCTAGGTAGGCATCTCTAAGTACTACATGGCAGTAAATAGTGCTGCCATTTAGTGCTCTTGCAAATGGATAATATTCTTGCAAAACTGCTGCCATATAGTGCTCCAGAAATGGGCCGGCTCATAAGCATGTCCCTGCTTTTCAACAAAAGATACCAAAAGAACAAAGAAAAATTGCTAATAGAAGTACATTAGAAAGTTGTTTAAAATTGCATGTTCTATCTGAATCATAAAAGAAAACTTTTGGGTTGTATGTCCTTTTAAGCTTTGCCACATAGCCTCTATCAAGTCAACCATACATTGTTAAAGGAACAGTGAAATACAAATCAAATGTTCAAGATTCAGATAGAGCATGCAATGTAAAATGTTTCACTTTACTTATGTTATTTATTATTATGGTATATTTTGCTGAAGAGTAAGAGTAGGCTCATAGGAGCTCAGGAGTGTGCATGCTACTTTAGCCCTCAATGACAGAAGTGTTTGCAATAATGTATAACATTGATACAAATAATGTTGCAGTCACTGCTGCCATAGAGTGCTAAAGACACATACATGCTCTAGAGTTCCTATCTAGATATACTCTTCAATAAGGACAACAAAAGAACAAAGTAAATTTGATCATTGATGTCGAGTTTTATTTCCCCTTAAATTGCAAGCTTTTTCTGAATCTAATTTTTACCTTACTGTCCCTTTAAAGTTAAAATAATACTAATAACAAACAATTTTTTATCTTTCTGTTATGCTTTTACTTAAAGTGCCATAAAATCCCTTTTTGAATGTTGTAGCTGAAATTGGAAGACATTCAAGTAGTTCTTGATATTTATGGGCAAGTCGCAAGTTGGCAACTCAGTTCTGCTGTCCCTGCTTCTATGCTTTGTCTTATATTGTATTTTAGCTATGTATAACCAGCTAAGTCCTGTGCCAGAGCCCTTGGGCTGTTCAGTCTCTCTCTACCGCTATCCAGACTCCACCCACTCACTGCAGACACTTCATCCAGGCTCCTCCTTCAGATTTAAAAAAATATATATTTTTTTTAAAAAACCATCAGTAACAAAGGACATACAATAAATGTATATACAGGGAGTGCAGAATTATTAGGCAAATGAGTATTTTGACCACATCATCCTCTTTATGCATGTTGTCTTACTCCAAGCTGTATAGGCTTGAAAGCCTACTACCAATTAAGCATATTAGGTGATGTGCATCTCTGTAATGAGAAGGGGTGTGGTCTAATGACATCAACACCCTATATCAGGTGTGCATAATTATTAGGCAACTTCCTTTCCTTTGGCAAAATGGGTCAAAAGAAGGACTTGACAGGCTCAGAAAAGTAAAAAATAGTGAGATATCTTGCAGAGGGATGCAGCACTCTTAAAATTGCAAAGCTTCTGAAGCGTGATCATCGAACAATCAAGCGTTTCATTCAAAATAGTCAACAGGGTCGCAAGAAGCGTGTGGAAAAACCAAGGCGCAAAATAACTGCCCATGAACTGAGAAAAGTCAAGCGTGCAGCTGCCAAGATGCCACTTGCCACCAGTTTGGCCATATTTCAGAGCTGCAACATCACTGGAGTGCCCAAAAGCACAAGGTGTTTAATACTCAGAGACATGGCCAAGGTAAGAAAGGCTGAAAGATGACCACCACTGAACAAGACACACAAGCTGAAACGTCAAGACTGGGCCAAGAAATATCTCAAGACTGATTTTTCTAAGGTTTTATGGACTGATGAAATGAGAGTGAGTCTTGATGGGCCAGATGGATGGGCCCGTGGCTGGATTGGTAAAGGGCAGAGAGCTCCAGTCCGACTCAGACGCCAGCAAGGTGGAGGTGGAGTACTGGTTTGAGCTGGTATCATCAAAGATGAGCTTGTGGGGCCTTTTCGGGTTGAGGATGGAGTCAAGCTCAACTCCCAGTCCTACTGCCAGTTTCTGGAAGACACCTTCTTCAAGCAGTGGTACAGGAAGAAGTCTGCATCCTTCAAGAAAAACATGATTTTCATGCAGGACAATGCTCCATCACACGCATCCAAGTACTCCACAGCGTGGCTGGCAAGAAAGGGTATAAAAGAAGAAAATCTAATGACATGGCCTTCTTGTTCACCTGATCTGAACCCTATTGAGAACCTGTGGTCCATCATCAAATGTGAGATTTACAAGGAGGGAAAACAGTACACCTCTCTGAACAGTGTCTGGGAGGCTGTGGTTGCTGCTGCACGCAATGTTGATGGTGAACAGATCAAAACACTGACAGAATCCATGGATGGCAGGCTTTTGAGTGTCCTTGCAAAGAAAGGTGGCTATATTGGTCACAGATTTGTTTTTGTTTTGTTTTTGAATGTCAGAAATGTATATTTGTGAATGTTGAGATGTTATATTGGTTTCACTGGTAAAAATAAATAATTGAAATGGGTATATATTTGTTTTTTGTTAAGTTGCCTAATAATTATGCACAGTAATAGTCACCTGCACACACAGATATCCCCCTAAAATAGCTATAACTAAAAACAAACTAAAAACTACTTCCAAAACTATTCAGCTTTGATATTTATTTATTTATTTTTTATTGAGGTTCAGTTCAAAACATAGAGACAAATGCCTTTCCATACAATCAATATACAAAAAATAATACAGTAATAAGTTATGAAAGCTTAATACATGGAACATAGCTATATGGCATTGATTAAATTAACACAATAAACATCATGTTTGCTCTATTTAATGGTGCGTCTTCTAGACGGTATCAGAGGCCACTTTTGGACCTCACAGTAGGGAATGAAGCTACAGAAGACAGCTATGAATAGTAGGGGACCACTTTTGGGACCCCGCTGGTGAACCTCTATTTTTACGATTTTATAGAGTAGATTTATAAAACAAGTTTTCATGTGCAAGTAGTATGGGCTCTGACTGAGACAAAGGATAAAAAAAGAAAAAAAAAACACTATAATCTTCTATAAAGATTGTCTAGAGACCCTTATAAACAGTGATATATGTCGAATTGAACAACACTTGAAACGTTTGTAGGGATTTTATAAAATTGAAGTAGCAAAAGTTTAAGGAACTGTGGGGATTAGGGATAGAAAGCATAAACTGAGATTAAATAAAGCCTGGTGGCGCAACCGGTATATATTAAGCACCTCAATATTGTTTATAGATCACTTTTTGGACGTCTAGGCATGTGATTTCACTAGCAAGGCAGGATTGGGAGTCTAAGTCAGTGATGTGCAGTCACTAGAGGCAGGTGAGGCAGTGCTTCACCTCTCATATGGGCAAAAATATATATTTTTTTATTGGCTTTAAAAAAAAAAATTGTAATTTTTTTCCCCCAGCATTTTTTTCTCTCACAGCTATATGTTGTGCAATGGAGAGGCACAAGCAGGTCTGCCCACCATTACACAACATACACAACATGCTGCGCCATCTACTGGATGCAAGTGGTTAAGATCATTGCATGGCCCATTAACTGCTTATTTGAGGCAGTCCTATTTGGGCTGAACCAATCCAGCAAGAGGCATTAGTAAGTGGAACATAGGGTTGGGGCTGGATGTTAAATCATATAAAACAAAACAAAAATGGAAAAAAACAACTTTCATATATTTTGTTGCTGTCCTGTGAACCTGCTAGCTTTGCTAAAGTGAAAAAGAGAGTTCTGTTCTTCCCCACTAAGTGCAGTGGAATGTGCCACTGTCACTTCCTGAATCCTTACAGAGCAGGAAAAGAGGCACAGAGAGCACTGCAGTGTTTCAGCCACATCTTATTAAAGTAAGATTTCACTGAAAGGGATTCTGTTAGTGAAAATGATAATTTAATGAATGTGGTTTAGTGTTTTTTTACTCTTTTACAGCAGGGTCGTTTTTGTATTTTGTTTACTCAAACTTTACACCCACTAACTTAGCAGCTTGCCTCTGTACTTCACACTAAATTATAGACTAATTTTCTGAACTCTCTGTAGCTCTGCTGTTTTATTACTTTAAAATGCAGTGGTCCCCCCCCCCCCCTTGTGTGTGTGTGTGTGTGTGTGTCTCTCTCTCTCTCTATCCATCTCTCTCCTTATGTTTTCTTCTCCCCCATGGTCTCTTTCTCTCTCTGTCTCTCTTCCTCCCCCTCTGACTCTCATCCCTTATGTAATGAAAGAATCTATAAGCATAATTTGCAGCATTAAAGTAAAAAGTATGTTTTAAACATATTTTAATGGGCATGGATTTCTAGATCTCATAATCAGAGCAAGCATTGTGTTATCTGGCAAGAGTTTCTGTTACAATCCTTTTAGACTAAAATCAGATGTTTACTAAGTTGACCAGTTTTCCAAGACACCATTTAAAGGGACATGAAACCCATATGCAAATTTAAATAACTTTCCAATTTACATCTAATATCTAATTTTCTTCATTCTTTTGATGTCCTTTGTTGAAAATCATATCTAAATATGCTCAGTAGCTGCTGATTGGTGGCTGCACATAGATACCTCATGTGATTGGCTCACCCATGTGCATTGCTATTTCTTCAACAAAGGATATCTAAAGAATGAAGGCATATCCTAGCCACTGCCTCACCAGCCTCTGACATCACTGCACGTCACTGGTCTAAGTGTTCCTTTACCCTTAGTGGCAAAGTATAGCAAATGCCTAAAATAAATACGTAAATTAACCCTCTAACTCATATGAATGTATTACAAGTGGAAGATAAAATTGGCATCTGCTTAACCTAACTGTTTAGATTTAAGTATAAGGGGCCCCTATGCCTTGGCCGCAGGCACTAGGACCATCAATAACAGAGCTTAACATGACTAATAATAGATGCAGCAATATAACTGAGGGCAACCATGTCATAAATAACTTTCAAGAGGATAGGCACTATCTTCAGGAATTGCTAGATAAAATATTGAGGAAACACTAAGAAAACAGAAAGTCTCCTCATAACTCGCAGTGTTAGTAAGGTCTTCAGAAAAGATCTTAGAAAAGCTAAACACTTAAACTGGTTGTAGGGGGTAAAATAAGGGGATATGCTTACTGTGGGTATAATTACAGCTGATGGAGGCATATCACAACAGAAAGCTATGCATTGGTTAATATAGTATGACACATTTAACACTCAACATACGCAAAGAAAAAAAACTTAAATCCACATCCATTCACAGATTTTTTTTTTTTTTTTTTAAAGAAGCTATGAGCTAGGCTAAAGGTAAAATAAAATATGAAGCTTCCATTGCGGCCAAAACAAAGCAAAGAAAAATAAAGTATAAATGATTGTCACCATTCGTGAAGAAATAATTTTCAATGTCCCCAAAGGCTCTAGCCCACTCCCACCTTCAGGCCCTTTGAGACAAGATGGCTGCCACTAGAGGTGAAATATAGTGGATGTAGGTAAAAGTAATAGGGCAACTGGCTCCATGCAGTTAAGTCGAAAGTCCGGGACAAAACTACCTGCAGGCGCTGCACTCCTGTCTGCACTGTTTGCGTGTCGGGAGCAATAGAAGCCATGGGAAAAGAGTTGTCAGCGTACATTCCCTGCAGGGGCCTATCTCCGGGAGTCGGTATCAGCAAGGTAGAGTCCGCCGCTGCTTGGGACCAGGGGCTGTATCCCTCCATGGCCTCCACAGCTGGGTCGGTGAGTAGTTTAGCCTTACGATTCTCTGGGATGTTAGCGCTGCACTGGAGAGACCGTTCCTCACCGTCTGAAGTACTGATGGTGCTTTTTCCCACAGCGGCCAGCTGGTCAGCTGAGTTACGCCCAATTTTCATCTCCATAGTCAGGGTGTGTTTGTCATTTCCAGGGACGATTACGTCCATTGTGTGCTGGTGAGGGTCAGCAATGGTGATCTGAACCGAGAGTTTTTCCATCATAGGCCCTCGTTCAGGAGACAGGTCATAGCTAGTTGATGCTATAACTGGTGATTGCGACCTCCGGGTAAGGAAGCCACAGTCCACTCTTAGAGCGTTCCATTCTTCTTGGAATATGGCACTAAGACTCTCAAAGTGTGCAACAAGCAGCCTTTCCACTTCCTGCAGCTGCAGCCCAGCAGACTCCATTGCAGCAAGTTCAGTGTTTAATTGCTGTGGGAAGTTTTTCTCCGTTTATTGCCTCCGGCAACTTATTAGTCCAAGTAACAATCTCAGCTTGTCCGTATAACAATCTCAATTTTCTGTCCCCACAGTTCCAATTATTACAGTTTCCAGAACTGCTCTACCCAGATAACCGGGGGGGGGGGGTGTCAGGGAGAGTATAATATGGCCGCCGCCTTCCCTCTAACGGTCCAGACTTGGGCTTCTGATGAGGCAAATCTGTGTAAAGTGGCATCAAACAATAGAGCAATATGCTATAGGTCATAATATGCAGACTAATTATGCAGATGGGTCAAACAGCCTCCGATAATCAGCGGATTATACTGGTGGTATGCAGAGCTCCAAGTATTGCAGCCGTTCATGGCTGCCGCCCGCACACGCCCCCCAGCTTTGATATTAATGCGTTTTTTGGGTTCATTGAGAACATGGTTGTTGTTCAATAATAAAATTAATCCTCAAAAATACAACTTGCCTAATAATTCTGCACTCCCTGTATATAGAAAGGATCAAAGAATAATTTTTTTTCATCATCTGAAACAAGTATCCAAAGCACTATATATATATATATACCATATACAAGTTTTATGCAATAAAGCATATGTCTATATCCTTTAACCCACTACTAGAACCAAGTTAAAAGCTCTTACATTTAGTAAAAGCAGATCACAATACCTTGTTTAAAATGCGTGGGTAAAATAATATAACATATTCATGCACTTATGATTATTTGCTGGATTGCATATTTCTAAGTATTAACTAAAAACAAAAAAAAATGGCTTGTTGTTCAAGGTAAAATAATTTCACTTTCATTATTTTAATTTTTTGAGAGTCTTCATAACATAAGCTATTTAAAGTCCAGGCTTGGCACATAACTGTTTATAAGTCAGCTTGATTGATTTGAAATAAACAATCATTTCAGCAGTTGAAAGACACACCATCTGCACCATTTCTGTGGCGTTTTAGTGATAGAAAGGCTCATTTGCAATGATATTTGTGATGTCGCACGTTGTTGTGTAGATAATAGACTAGGCCTGCTGATCACACTTTTTTTTACTCTGCTATCTGCAGTGTCATATCACAGGTTGTATAACACTGTTTTAAACTGTGTTCAGATCCTGTTCCTTGTTCTCCTGAGAGCTTGTTCCCCACAGCGAAAAAGCCGTTTACCCAGCTGTCAGTGCTGTTTTTAGGATTTGTTTGTGTAGTTTTGTCTTTTGTTTTGCATACCTGAACAGGAGGTTCACTTAGGAGATAAGCAGTTCTTCCAGATTTTAACTGTAAGAAAGGTTGTTTTTTTTTTTTTTGCATTATTATTATTCTATTGTTGAGTAAATACAAATGAGTAGTATCTGTAGCAGGAAGAAGAAGGCGCCAATAGAATAATATCGCTACAAACCAAACATTGAGCAAGGTAATTGAGAATAGTACTCACAAGCAGAGCGGCACTGATTCGTGCCTTCACAAGCAGACCGGGACTTCAGCGTCGCCCGGAAGACCAACATAGGCAATACCCAATCACCGATCAGGAACACACTACCAGCAGCCAATCAGGAACCCGAAGTGGTAACACACCTTCCTCTCGATAACTCTGGGGCTCTGCACGCTCAGCTGGGGAAAAAAACACACCACAGAACGCCGGGAACACCCTCCGGTTCCTCGGTAATAGTGCAGGTTGATAATGGATAAAGGGGAGAACAAACTCCAGCAGGATATATAAAAACAAATTTATTAAAATGTTTTTAAAACAATGCAACACGTTTCTCAGCTATGCGTTTCATCAAGCTATAATCATTAATAATCATCATGATTCTAGCCTGATGAAACGCGTAGCCCAAGGCTATTATACATGCACTTTCTTAACCAGTAATGGGCAACCAGTATCATTGACACACATTCATTAACATTCTTTTGTGAACCCAATGGCCTCTATTTAACAAGCTCCAAATGGAGCTTGATGGCCCCTTGATGGCCCCTGCTGCTCCATAACCTGTCCGCCTGCTCTGAGCAGGCGGACAGACATCGCCGGAAATCAACCCGATCGAGTACGATCGGGTTGATTGACACCCCCCTGCTGGCGGCCTCTTGTGAGCTGCTGGTGCAATGCTGAATAGGGCGAGCGTATTGCTTGCCGTATTCAGCAAGGTCTGTCGGACCTGATCCGCACTGTCGGATCAGGTCCGACAGACCTTGATAACTTGGGGCCAATGTATCAGAGAAAACCTTGCCACAACATTGCAATTCGGAAATTCAAAAAGATTTGCACCGCTTCAATTCAACAAGATTTGAACCTCTTCAATTCAAAAGATTTGCACCTCTTGGAGCATAAAATGTGCTCCACTGCGAATCCTTCGCAGTGGAGCACATTTTATGCTCCAAGAGGTGCAAATCTTTTTGAATTGAAGAGGCATCCTACAGGCATCATAAAAACATTTTTACAGAACAAACAGATAAACATAATACGCAAAAAAAGAAAACCTTGAAAAAAAGAAAAAAGAAAAAAAAATGGTGGCAAATTCTTCAGCTTTGAAATAGTGAGACATGAAACTTCATACGTTTGCGTGATAGGTGTTGGGTACAATAATATTCTTTGTTCTGTGCTTGATCAGGATTTTTCAGTAACACTAATTATTTGAAACAGCAACATTTTTATTGTTAAGTAAAAAAAGTCATATTCAAAAGTGTGTATTTTCATCAAGTGCAGTATTGCACGTGTTTATCAAATGTACAGTCAAAGGGACCGTAAATTCAATATTAAACCTTGAAGTTTGTATTCTCTATCTGAATCATGAAAGAAAATCCATGTAGGGTTGCCACCTCAGCCATATTTTCCTGGACACTTATAAGTTACACATGCTGCAGGGTGTGCAGGGAGGAACATGAATAGTGCTGTCCAGTGTCACTATTTGTGTGCTGTCCAGGTGCGCAGTGCATGTTGCCTTTGCACACCCTGCAGCATGTGTAACTCATAAGTGTCCAGGAAAACATGGCAGAGGTGGCAACCCTAGTTTCATGTCCCTTTAAAATGATAATGAGAGATAAATGCAGTACAATCTATGCACTAAAATGCAAACGGTATATACTTTACATGCTGTATAGCATTGCATTGCATCTAGGATCCAGGTATTTAAGCCTTTAACTCTGATGTGTATTGCAAGTGCTTTCTTTGCAAGTTTGTGTCAAAATTATGAGACAGACATTTTAAATGGTGCACATTGGAAGGTAATATATTAAACAACATTGTCATTACTTCAATTTGATTCCTATTTGCTTCAGCTGGAGGGGATTTTACCCATGAAAGGAGCCCCAATATGAAATGTTCAGTCCTCTGCAAGGATTTCTTGAAGCCCCATTACTTTCTATGACGAGCAAGTTGTAGGAAACTTGATGTGGGATTTAGACAATTTTCCTATAACATATCATGATTAGATCTGTCGGGTATGAAAGCTGTTTGGTTCACAATGACTTGCAACTCTTCTCATCTAGGGGTTTAACCACTTACAAGAAGAATTCTGGTATATTCCTGAGGATTGGGAAAACAACAGATTGACATAATGATTGGGATGTCTTTTAGTTTTTGATGCTTTTAACTTATGGGCCATTTTCCTGTATTTGGTTGTTCCTGTTCTGTGTAGTTTATGATTCATATAGAGAATACAACAACTTTCCAATTTACTGCTAATTTGCATCATTATTTTGGTATGCTTTGTTGAAGAAACAGCAATGCACATGTGTGAGCTAATAAAATAAGACATACATGTGCAGCCACCAATCAGCAGCAACTGTGCCTACCTAGGTATACTTTTCAACAAAGGATACTAAGAGAACACATTCAATAATAGAAGCAAATTGGGAAGTTGCTTAATTGCATGCTCGCTCTAAATTATGTAAGAGAAAAAAACATAATTTATGCTTGCCTGATAAATTCCCTTCTTCTGTTGTGTGATCAGTCCACGGGTCATCATTACTTCTGGGATATAACTCCTCCCCAACAGGAAATGCAAGAGGATTCACCCAGCAGAGCTGCATATAGCTCCTCCCCTCTACGTCACTCCCAGTCATTCGACCAAGAATTCAACGAGAAAGGAGAAACCAAGGGTGAAGTGGTGACTGGAGTATAATTTAAAAGATATTTACCTGCCTTAAAACAGGGCGGGCCGTGGACTGATCACACAACAGAAGAAAGGAATTTATCAGGCAAGCATAAATTATGTTTTCTTCTGTTATGTGTGATCAGTCCACGGGTCATCATTACTTCTGGGATACCAATACCAAAGCAAAAGTACACGGATGACGGGGAGGGATAGGCAGGCTCATTATACAGAAGGAACCACTGCCTGAAGAACCTTTCTCCCCAAAATAGCCTCCGAAGAAGCAAAAGTGTCAAATTTGTAAAATTTGGAAAAAGTATGAAGCGAAGACCAAGTTGCAGCCTTGCAAATACTGTTCAACAGAGGCCTCATTCTAAAGGCCCAAGTGGAAGCCACAGCTCTAGTAGAATGAGCTGTAATTCTTTCAGGAGGCTGCTGTCCAGCAGTCTCATAGGCTAAACGAATTATGCTACGAAGCCAGAAGGAGAGAGAGGTAGCCGAAAGCCTTATGACCTCTCCTCTGACCAGAGTACACGACAAACAGGGAAGACGTTTGTCGAAAATCCTTAGTTGCCTGCAAGTAGAACTTGAGGGCACGAACTACATCCAGATTGTGTAGAAGACGTTCCTTCTTTGAAGAAGGATTTGGACACAAGGATGGAACAACAATCTCTTGATTGATATCCTGTTAGTGACTACCTTAGGTAAGAACCCAGGTTTAGTACGCAGAACTACCTTGTCTGAGTTGAAAAATCAGATAGGAGAATCACAATGTAAGGCTGATAACTCAGAGACTCTTCGAGCTCGAGGAAATAGCCATTAAAAACAGAACTTTCCAAGATAACAATTTTATATCAATGGAATGAAGGGGTTCAAACGGAACACCCTGTAAACGTTAAGAACTAAGTTTAAACTCCATGGCGGAGCAACAGTTTTTAAACACAGGCTTGATCCTAGCTAAAGCCTGACAAAAGGCCTGGACGTCTGGATTTTCTGACAGACGCCTGTGTAACAAGATGACAGAGCTGAGATCTGTCCCCTTTAATGAGCTAGCCGATAAACCCTTTTCTAAACCTTCTTGTAGAAAGGGACAATATCCTAGGAATCCTAACCTTACTCCAGGAGTAACCTTTGGATTCGCACCAGTATAGGTATTTACGCCATATCTTATGGTAAATCCTTCTGATACAGGCTTCCTAGCCTGTATCAGGGTATCAATAACCGACTCAGAAAAACCACAGTTTTGATAAAATCAAGCGTTCAATTTCCAAGCAGTCTGCTTCAGAGAAGTTAGATTTTGATGTTTGAATGGACCCTGTATCAGAAGGTCCTGTCTTAGAGGTAGAGACCAAGGCGGACAGGATGACTGTCCACTAGATCTGCATACCAAGTCCTGCGTGGCCATGCAGGCGCTATTAGAATCACTGATGCTCTCTCCTGTTTGATTTTGGCAATCAATCGAGGACAGCAGCGGGGAAGGGTGGAAACACATAAGCCATCCCGAAGTTCCAAGGTGCTGTCAATGCATCTATCAGAACCGCTCCCGGATCCCTGGATCTGGACCCGTAGCGAGGAAGTTTGGCGTTCTGGCGAGACGCCATGAGATCTATCTCTGGTTTGCCCCAACGTCGAAGTATTTGGGCAAAGACCTCCGGATGAAGTTCCCACTCCCCCGGATGAAAAGTCTGGCGACTCAAGAAATCCGCCTCCCAGTTCTCCACTCCCGGGATGTGGATTGCTGACAGTGTGGCAAGAGTGAGACTCTGCCCAGCGAATTATCTTGATACTTCCATCATAGCTAGGGAGCTTCTTGTCCCTCCTTGATGGTTGATGTAAGCTACAGTCGTGATGTTGTCCGACTGAAACCTGATGAACCCCCGAGTTTTTAACTGGGGCCAAGCCAGAAGGGCATGTAGAACTGCTCTTAATTCCAGAATGTTTATTGGCAGGAGACTTTCCTCCTGATTCCATTGTCCCTGAGCCTTCAGAGAATTCCAGACAGCGCCCCAACTAGTAGGCTGGCGTCTGTTGTTACAATTGTCCAGTCCGCGCTGCTGAATGGCATTCCCCCTGGACAGATGTGGCCGAGAAAGCCACCATAGAAGAGAGTTTCTGGTCTCTTGATCCAGATTCAGAGTAGGGGACAAGTCTGAGTAATCCCCATTCACTGACTCCAGCATGCACAATTGCAGCGGTCTGAGATGTAGACGTGCAAAGGGTACTATGTCCATTGCTGCTACCATTAAGCCGATCACCTCCATGCATTGAGCTACTGACGGGAGTTGAATGGAATGAAGGACACGGCATGCATTTAGAAGCTTTGTTAATCTGTCTTCTGTCAGATAAATCTTCATTTCTACAGAATCTATAAGAGTCCCCAAGAATGGAACTCTTGATGGAGGAAAAAGAGAACTCTTCTTTTCGTTCACTTTCCATCAAATGCGACCTTAGAAATGCCAGAACTAACTCTGTATGAGACTTGGCAGTTTGAAAGCTTGAAGCTTGTATCAGAATGTCGTCTAGGTACGGAGCTACCGAAATTCCTCGCGGTCTTAGTACCGCCAGAAGGGCACCCAGAACCTTTGTGAAGATTCTTGGAGCCGTAGCCAATCCGAATGGAAGAGCTACAAACTGGTAATGCCTGTCTAAGAAGGCAAACCTTAGATACCGGGTAATGATCTTTGTGAATCGGTATGTGAAAGGTAAGCATCCTTTAAATCCACTGTGGTCATGTACTGACCCTTTTGGATCAATGGGTAAGATTGTACCGAATAGTTTCCATTTTGAACGATGGAACTCTTAGGAATTTGTTTAGGATCTTTAAATCCAAGATTGGCCTGAAAGTTCCCTCTTTTTTGGGAACCACAAACAGGTTTGAGTAAAACCCTTGTCCTTGTTCCGACCGCGGAACCGGATGGAGTTCACTCCCATTAATAACAGATCTTGTACACAGCGTAGAAACGCTTCTTTCTTTATCTGGTTTGTAGACAACCTTGACAGATGAAATCTCCCTCTTGGGGGAGCGAAATTGAAGTCTAGAAGGTATCCCTGAGATATGATCTCTAGCGCCAGGGATCCTGAACATCTCTTGCCCAATGCCCCTGGGCGAAGAGAGAGAGAGTCTGCCCCCCCACTAGATCCGTCCCGGATCGGGGGGCCCTCGGTTCATTGCTGTCTTTGGGGCAGCAAGCAGGTTTCCTGGCCTGCTTGCCCTTGTTCCAGGACTGGTTAGGTTTCCCAGCCTTGTCTGTAACGAGCAACAGCTCCTTCCTGTTTTGGTTGCAGTGGAAGTTGATGCTGCTCCTGCTTTGAAATTCCGAAAGGGACGAAAATTAGACTGTCTAGCCTTAGCTTTGCTTTGTCTTGAGGCAGGGCGTGGCCCTTACCTCCTGTAATGTCAGCGATAATTTCTTTCAAACCGGGCCCAAATAAAGTTTGCCCCTTGAAAGGTATATTAAGTAATTTGGACTTAGAAGTTACATCAGCTGACCAGGATTTTAGCCACAGCGCCCTACGTGCCTGAATGGCGAATCCTGAGTTCTTAGCCGTAAGTTTGGTTAAATGTACTACGGCCTCCGAAATGAATGAATTAGCTAGTTTAAGGACTCTAAGCCTGTCCGTAATGTCGTCCAGCGTAGCTGAACTAAGGTTCTCTTCCAGAGACCTCAATCCAAAATGCTGCCGCAGCCGTAATCGGCGCGAATGCATGCAATGGTTGCAATATAAAACCTTGTTGAACAAACATTTTCTTAAGGTAACCCTCTAATTTTTTATCCATTGGATCTGAAAAAGCACAGCTATCCTCCACCGGGATAGTGGTACGCTTAGCTAAAGTAGAAACTGCCCCTCCACCTTAGGGACCGTTTGCCATAAGTCCCGTGTGGTGGCGTCTATTGGAAACAATCTTTCTAAATATTGGAGGGGGTGAGAACGGCCACACCGGGTCTATCTCCACTCCTTAGTAACAATTTCAGTTAGTCTCTTAGGTATAGAAAAACGTCAGTACTCGCCCGGTACCCGCAAAGTATTTATCCAACTACACAATTTTTCTGGTATTGCAACAGTGTTACAATCATTAAGAGCGCTAAAACCTCCCTAGTAATACACGGAGGTTCTCCAATTTAAATTTAAAATTTGAAATATCTGAATCCAATCTGTTTGATCAGAACCACCATCACCCACAGAATGAAGCTCTCCGTCCTCATGTTCTGCAAGCTGTGACGCAGTTATCAGACATGGTCCTAGTATATCAGCGCACTCTGTTCTCACCCCAGAGTGATCACGCTTGCCTCTTAGTTCTGGTAATTTAGCAAAACTTCAGTCATAACAGTAGCCATATCTTGTAATGTTATCTGTAATGGCCGCCCAGATGTACTAGGCGCCATAATATCACGCACCTCCCGGGCGGAGATGCAGGTACTGACACGTGAGGCGAGTTAGTCGGCATAACTCTCCCCTCGCTGTTTGGTGAAATTTGTTCAATTTGTACAGATATGGCTTTTATTTAAAGTAGCATCAATACAGTTAGTACATAAATTTCTATTGGGCTCCACCTTGGCATTGGAACAAATGACACGAATATCTCTCCTCTGAATCAGTACATGTTTAACACACTAGCAATAAACTTGCAACTTGGTTACAATCTTATTTAACAAAACGTACTCGTGCCTCAAAGAGCACTAAACGATTAAATGACAGTTGAAATAATGAACTGAAAGGACAGTTATAGCATCAATCCTTAAAAACAACACAACTTTTAGCAAAGGTTTTGTTCCCATTAGTAAAGTAACAATAATTAAATTTGAAAACATAAAAATTACAGAGCAACGTTTTTTAATCACAGTCAATATATAAGTCTCACAGTCTCTGCTGAGAGAATCTACCTCCCTCCAAAGAAGTTGAAGACCCTGAGATCTGTTAGAGATGAACCGGATCATGCAGGAAAATATAAGAGTAACTGACTGGAATTTTTTGATGCGTAGCAAAGAGCGCCAAAAAACGCGCCCCTCCCCCTCACACACAGCAGTGAGAGAGAAACGAAACTGTCACAATTAAAACAAGCAACTGCCAAGTGGAAAAATAATTCCCAAATATTTATTCACTCAGTACCTCAGAAAATGCAAACGATTCTACATTCCAGCAAAAAACGTTTAACATATAAATACCTATTAAAGGTTTAATGTACTTTTAACAGAGTAATTCGGTGAAATACCATCCCCAGAATACTGAAGTGTAGAGTATACATACATGTCATTATAACGGTATTGGCAGTATTTTCTCATCAATCCATTCAGAAAATAAAAACTGACTACATACCTCAATGCAGATTCATCTGCCCGCTGTCCCCTGATCTGAAGCTTTTACCTCCCTCAGATGGCCGAGAAACCAGCAATATGATCTTAACTACTCCGGTTAAAATCATAGTAAAAACTCTGGTAGATTCTTCTTCAAACTCTGCCAGAGAGGCAATAACACGCTCCGGTGCTATTGTAAAATAACAAACTTTTGGATTGAAGTTATAAAAACTAAGTATATCACCATAGTCCCTCTCACACATCCTATCTAGTTGCTGGGTGCAAGAGAATGACTGGGAGTGACGTAGAGGGGAGGAGCTATATGCAGCTCTGCTGGGTTGAATCCTCTTGCATTTCCTGTTGGGGAGGAGTTATATCCCAGAAGTAATGATGACCCCGTGGACTGATCACACATAACAGAAGAAATGGGTTTCATGTCCCTTTAAAGATTGTAAATGTTTTTGGATTGCTTTAAAAATATGTTTTTGCCTGCTGCTTTAGCACAATATTTTTTTTGTCTAACCCTGATAACCTTGATAAGCACCAAAATATATTCAGTATTGTCTGCCTATAACTGTTATGTATGACCATCTGTTACTTTTTCTTGTTTTGCTTATTTTCTTATTAATGAAGCTGATTCCAATATTTTTGAAATTCTCATTTGATCGAAAAAAAAAAAAAATCTGCAAATTTTTTTTATATAAAAAACAATCACAATGGTTCTGAGCTCAAATACAGTCAAGTTAGTAGTTCATGTTTTGGATCTCATTTGCCCATAAAGACACAGTTAACAGTTAATAATGGCTATAAATCATGTGGCTTAGTGGGTTCACGTGTGTGCTTTGCAATTGGATAGAGTGTTGTTTCTCAATCTAGTGTTGTTTGTATATGGGGCAACAATGGGTTTACTGTTTGCCCAATTTTTTTTTTAATTTTTTTTTAATAATTTAAAAGTATTTCATTTATTTATTTATTTTAAAATGTTTTCATTCATTGAGAAAACCTGATTTCAGTTTGGTGAGATTTTCATTAATATAAGAACACTGCAGGAAATAATTTTCTATAAGAAGAAAGTGGATGCAACTTATGTCATCTTTTATATATGAATTTTAACAATTTTCCTTCTGTAAATTGTGAAACTGCTAAGTGATGAGGTTTAATGAATCTATACCATATATTTATACATATGTGTAAAATGGTATCTGTAGCCATTTCAGAGCCTAATAGAATTTTACAAATTGTCTTGGAATTCTCACAAATATGTCTAAAAGGCCAGTTTGTCACTGTATCAAGTACCTTTAGCTGTTGAATTTGATGTGTCCATTTTGTTTTTTTATCATTAGTCAATAACTGTGGCCAGGTGGATTGTAATCTTCGAGGGCGATGGTGTCCCTGCATTGTATGGGTGACTTTTCCAATATCTGATCCAGTCTTTTGCTAAAACAAAAATGGTGTAATCATTAACATTGTAAAAGCTGTTTAAAAAAAAAGTGCATTGGGAGCTGATAATATATACAGTATATGTGTGTGTGTGAGAGAGAGAGGAGAGATATTTATAGATATAAAGAGACAGGTTAATAATATATGTGTGTATTTATAGCCTATCTATCTAAATTACACACACATACTTTTATGCATCAAACTTGAATAATAGGGACAAATACAGCACGTTCATAGCATCATAGCATTATGAAGTGATTCCTTGAGAAAACTCAATTGACCTTGGGATTTAAGTAAATGTTTTCAGGAATGTAGCTGAGAATTATCTTTACAACATCTGTACATTTAGTAGAAACAGGATTTTTCACAAGACGAAAAAAAAAAAGATTATAAACAAAATGTGTTTCAATAGCACCTCTAGATAAAACTTCAACACCTTTTTTTTTTTCTTCATGGCAGACAAAGTAACACACTATGGTGATAAATCCTACTCAGTTTGCAGAGGGTAGTGTGAATTATTATAGATGCATGCTTGCAAAACTAATAATAAATAAATAAACAATATATTAGGCTTTAGTAGTGGCAGAAAACAGTATTTCAGGGTGAGTTGAGTAGTACAATGGAAACAACTGGAAGTCTAATACACAAAACATTCTAATTTGCATGATGAAACGTTGTATCCACTTCTAAACTTGGGATGCTTTAATGTTTTTTTACTTTAAAGAGACATAGTTGTCACAAATTACATGCTCTAAATTTTGCGCTACACGCTATAGAACTCAATGTATTTAATCCCAGCTAGGGAGTTAAACACATAGGTAATGTCCTGCTCGGAAACCGCAGATGGCTGCTGCTCCTGGTTGGTGGGTCAGGCAACTTGCGCTAGGGTAGTCATGTTCTTTGTTCAGAGAGGGATTGCCTGGTATTTCAGGGCTGAACTGGACTTGTTAGGCGGGATCAGACTAATATACTTCAGGAACATTCTTCTCTGTGAAAACCATTAATGGGCTAAAAGAGGCTGATCCCAGGTGGTAAATTGCCATAGAACAAGCTAACAAGTTATTGAGCTGTTGTTCTCTTTCTTTATGTATGTGTGCATATGTGTGTGTATATATACAATTTTTCATCAATCTACACTCCATACCCCATAATACAAAACAAATAACAGATTTTTGATAACTTTGCAAATGTATTAAAAGAAAAAAACTAAATATCACATTGACATAAGTATTCATTCAGACCCTTTGTTATGACCACTTGAAATTTAGCTCAAGTGCATCCAATATCTCTGGATCATCTTTGAGATGTTTCTACACTTTGATTGGAGTCCACCCTGTGGCAAATTCATTTGATTGGACATTAATCAGAAAGGCACACACATGTGCATAAGGTCTCACAGCTGAAAATCAAAGGAAGGCTACAACATTTTTTTTTGGTGGCATTAAAGGTTTTCAAGAGCACATTGACCTCCATAATTCTTAAATGGAAAAAGTTGGAAACAACCAGGATTCTTCCTAGAGCTGCCTGCCATGGTCAAACTGAGTGATCAGGAGAAAAGGGCCATGGTATAAGAGGCGACCAAGAACCCGATGGTCACCTGGTTAAGCTCCAGAGATCATGTGTGGAGATGGGAAAAACTTGCAGAAGGACAACATCACCTGCAACACTTTAAATTTGCAAAAAAAAAAGCACATAAAGGACTCTCAGACTTTGAAAACAAGATTCTCTGGTCTGATGAAATTCAAATTCAACTTTTGGCCTCAATTCCAAGCGTCATGTCTGGGAGGAAAGCAGGCACCATTCATCACCTGTGCAATACCATCCCAATACTGAAGCATGGTGGGGTAGCCTCATGCTGTGGTGGTGCCGGGTGTTTTTCTTTGGCAGTGACTGGAGGGACTGGTCAGGGTTGAGGAAAGCAGGAACACAGCAAAATACAGAGATATCCTTAATGAAAACCTTGCCCAGAGAGCTCAGGACCTCAGACTGGACTGAAGGCCCATATTCTAACAAGACAATGACCCTAAGCATACAACCAAGACCAATGCAAGGTGTGCTTAGGGAAAACTCTGTGAATGTCCTTGAGTGGCCCTAGCCAGAGCCTGCACTTGAACCCAATCAAACATCTCTGGAAAGACCTGAAAATAGCTGTCCACCGACGGTCCCCATCCAACCTAAGATTGAGAGGATCTGCAGAGAAGGCAGAAAATCCCTAAATCCAGATGTGCAAACCTTGTCACATCATACCCAAAAAAGACTTGAGGCTGTAATAGCATAAAAGGTGCTTAAACTAAGTACTGAGTTAAGGGCCTGAATACGTATGTCAATGTAATATTACATTTTTATCTAATATCTGTTTTTTGCTTTGTCATTATGGGGAATGGAGTATAGATTGATGTGATTTTTTTCTTATATATAAATATATATATAAATATATAATATATATATATATATATATATATATATATATATATATATATATATATATGTGTGTGTACGTAGGGCTTGAACTTTACACTAGTCCAGTAGTCTGTAAAAGATTTGACTTTTTTCCTCTGAAAGCTTGCAAAATGTATTTCACTTATACCATTTGTTTGTTATTTTATTTTTCATTCCTTTCTTTGTGAGTGGACTAGTACATTTTTCCCTCTGGGTTTGTAGTTTTCAAACCCTGAGTAGTAAACAATACTGTGTATGTATTGTATGTTGTATGTTTGTGTGTGTGTTGTGTGACTAAATATATATGACTTTTAGGTTTGATTGACAAAACAAAACGTTGAAACAAATATAAAAAAAAAAGATGATTATTTCTGGAAAAAACAAATTCACTGGGCAATGTGTATTCAGTATCCTGCTGCATTTTGAAATAAGAACTTTGCTGTACTTTGATGTGTTGCTGAGAAATGCTTTAGGTTGGCCAAATTATGATGGTGAGACAAGGTCACAATCCCTTCCCTTGAGGCCTTGTTCAGCAGTAAGTTCCGCTGTCTCAATGCATATCCAGGCTATTATTATTTTTTTTTTTTAAAAAGGGGGCCATAAAATAAAAGCGTGCAGAGCAGCAAAGGAAATGTTACAATTTTTGACTAAGGTAGGAAGCTGATATTAAAAGGTTGAGAAAAAAAATTAAAATCTGATGCTGATCTGTCTTGCTTCTTAAAGGGACATGAAACCTAAAAATAATATTTCATGATTCAAATAGAATATCAGACATCCCAACTCTCCCTGAAGTTCAGGTAGTCTCCCTCATTGTAATAGCGGCTCCCTGACACCCGCAAATGAAATGCAATCTCCCTGAAACTACAAGTACCATGATCCAACATGGCCCAAATCCGGAAACAACCCTCAAAGCATACATCACTAACCAAAAAGCCCCCACTGATTTTAATAAAATAAAACACAAATACTACCTTTTTTTACTGCACGTAATTAAACTTCGTATTCTAAAATATGCATACGCTCACTGGAAAATAGGTTTGTTGTATGTGGTTGTGCAATAAAGCTACTTTTTCTAATGTGAGTCTAGTGGGAAGCTACTTTAATGACAAGCCTCTATCTTATTTAGGCTTTCCAAGTGTCCAGTATATAACCGGGGGGGGGGGGGAGGGGGCGGTGAGCAGCACTCAGCGCAGTAGCCGGTAAAGGGAAGTGTTTACATCAAAGCTTGGTTTCAATCTAAGCACTTGCACCCCAGCAAGAAGGGGTTTGAAATATAATATCTTACCATCTCTACACAAGCCAGTTAAGGACAGGTACAGTAGCTGACAGGGCAGGGTTTGTAAAGCCTGCAGTTGTTTGAATACGAACACTCACAGTTTTTTAAGTTAAAAATTAAAAAACAAATAATAATAATAAAATGTATTGCAAAGTTGTTTTTTTAATATGCATTAGTAAACATTTTATATCACAATCTGTTATAAGTGCTGGTAATGGACAAGTTTCCATGAACATAAAAATATAAAGTAGGGCTGTTTACAAAACAGTAAAATAACAAGGAGAAAAAGGTCCAAAGCACTATGTGAAAGTTAAAGGGACAGGCAACACTTTGTAATTACAGCATTGTACTGCAGTTTTCCTAAAAATTAACATATCAGCAGAGTCTGAATGTTATTAGAACAGTTAACACCTTGGGGCAGATTTAACAAATAAGCGGGTGGACTTGATTCGCTGTAGCAAATCATGTCTGCCCAACATCACTAAATGCAGACAGCGTTTAATATTGCACAGGCATTTCTGGTGAAATGCTTGTACAATGCCGCCCCCTGCACATTCACGGCCAATTTGCCTATAGCAGGGGGTGTCAATCATCCCGATCGTATCTGATCGGGATAATTGCAGTCCGCCACCTAAGAGGTGGAAGAGAAGTTAGGGAGCAGTGGTCTTACGACCGCTGGTTCTTAACTTCTGTTTCCGGACAGCTGGAAACTTTGGGGGTAGATTGCAGAATTTGCTGCTTAACAAATCTACCCCTTGTGTAAAATCCATGAACTACTTTTTTAATTGGAGTAGTCAATCTGGACTTGAGTTTAGAGATGAGAGTCCACGACACTGTTTCTGTGTTATTTAAGTCCCCATTGTTTGGCTTCAGAAGAAAAATAGTAATATAATCAGCTGAGAATTAGGAACAGATATGTGGCAAGTTTAGGCTTGTAAAGCCTGCCATATTCTCTTTCAGTTTTCAGGGCAAGAAAGTCCACAATATTCAGATTTAAATTACAGGAAAATTAGGTAAAATAAATAATTAAAATATATTGCAAAGTTGTTTTTTTTAACTTTCTTTAAAACATTTCTGCTCCTGAACTTAAAGGGATATAAAACCTAACATTTATCTTTCATGATTCAGATAGACCATACAATTTTAAACAATGTTCCAATTTACATCTATTATCTAATTTGCTTAGTACTTTTGGTATCCTTTGCTTAAAAAAGGATACCTAGGTAGGCTCAGGAACTTCTAACTAGATGCTGATTGGTGGTTGCAAATATATGTCTATTGTCATTGGCTTAATGATATGTTCAGCTAGCTGAACCTTCAATAATGGATACCAAGAGAACTAAACAAATGTCCTAATAAAAGTAAATTGTAAAGTTATTTCAAATTGCATGCTCTATTGAAATCATGTAACTTTAATTTTAACTTTACTGTCCCTTTAAAGAGCATTAAAATCTGACATCTCCTTAGCAAAACCAGATACAATGTTATAATAGAACCAGCTGAACAAGTTGGGGATTTTACTTTATGTTCTTTTCATTTGCATTTACCAAAATATATGCAAAACCATTATGGGTGAGGAATTCTTTCCTTGAAGAAAATGTAAAGCTGTAAATTAGATAAATCTATAGATATGGTTAATAGGCTTGGATGTTTGATTTATTATTTTACATCTCTACTGGATAACATAGATTTTACATCTCTACTGGATAACATAGATTGTAAGTCGATCTTCAGGGGGTTAGTGTTAGTTTTTTTTAAGGGTGTATTGGGTGGGTTTATTTTTTAGATTAGGGTTTGGGCCGCAAAAGAGCTAACTGACCTTTTAAGGGCAATGCCCATCCAAATGCCCTTTTCAGGGCAATGGGGAGCTTAGGTTTTCTATCAGCCAATCGGAATTAAGGTAGAAAAAATCCTATTGGCTGATGCAATCAGCCAATAGGATTGAGCTTGCATTCTATTGGCTGTTCCAATCAGCCAATAGAATGCGAGCTCAATCCTATTGGCTGATTGGATCAGCCAATAGGATTGAACTTCAATCATATTGGTTGATTGCATCAGCTAATAGGATTTTTTCTACCTTAATTCTAGAATTCTATCAGCCAATTGGAATTTAAGGGACGCCATCTTAGATGACGTCACTTAAAGGAACTTTCATTCATGGGGTAGTCGTCGGAAGAAGAGGATGCTCTGCGTCGGATGTCTTGAAGATGGACCGTCTGGAGGACCACTTCGTCCGGCTTGGATGAAGACTTCTCCCGGCTTCATTGAGGACTTCAGCCCGGTTGGATGAAGACTTCTGCCGCTTCTTTGAGGATGGATGTCCGCTCTTCAGAACTGTAAGTCGATCTTCAGGGGGTTAGTGTTAGTTTTTTTTTAGGGGTGTATTGGGTGGGTTTATTTTTTAGATTAGGGTTTGGGCCGCAAAAGAGCTAACTGCCCTTTTAAGGGCAATGCCCATCAAAATGCCCTTTTCAGGGCAATGGGGAGCTTAGGTTTTTTTTAGATAGTATTTTATTTGGGGGATTGGTTGTGTGGGTGGTGGGTTTTACTGTGGGGGGGTTGTTTGTATTTTTTTTTATAGGTAAAATAGCTGATTACTTTGGGGCAATGTCCTGCAAAAGGCCCTTTTAAGGGCTATTGATAGTTTAGTTTAGGCTAGGTTTTTTTTATTTTGGGTGGCTTTTTTATTTTGATAGGGCTATTAGATTAGGTGTAATTAGTTTAAATATCTTGTAATTTGTTTATTATTTTCTGTAATTTAGTGTGGTTTTTTTTGTACTTTAGCTAATTTAATTTAATTTATTTAATTGTTGTTAATTTAATTAATTTTTTTTAATTATAGTGTAGTGTTAGGTGTTATTGTAACTTAGGTTAGGTTTTATTTTACAGGTACTTTTGTATTTATTTTAGCTAGGCAGTTATTAAATAGTTAATAACTATTTAATAACTATTCTACCTAGTTAAAATGAATACAAACTTGCCTGTAAAATAAAAATAAACCCTAAGATAGCTACAATGTAACTATTAGTTATATTGTAGCTAGCTTAGGGTTTATTTTACAGGTAAGTATTTAGTTTTAAATGGGAATTATTTAGGTAATGATAGGAATTTTTAGTTAGATTTATTTAAATTATATTTCAATTAGGGGGTGTTAGGGTTAGGGTTAGACTTAGGTTTAGGGGTTAATACATTTAGTATAGTGGCAGCGACATTGGGGGCAGCAGATTAGGGGTTAATAAATGTAGGTAGGTGGCGGCGATGTTAGGGATGGCAGATTAGGGGTTAATACTATTTAACTAATGTTTGCGAGGCGGGAGTGCAGCGGTTTAGGGGTTAATATGTTTATTATAGTGGCGGCGACGTTGGGGCAGCAGATTACGTGTTAATAAGTGTAGGTAGGTTGCGGCGACATTGGGGGCGGCAGATTAGGGGTTAATAAATATAATGTAGGTGTCGGCAATGTTGGGGGCAGCAGATTAGGGGTTTATAAATATAATGTAGGTGGCGGTGGTGTCCGGAGCGGCAGATTAGGGGTTCAAAATTTTATTTTAGTGTTTGCGATGCGGGAGGGCCTCGGTTTAGGGGTTAATAGGTAGTTTATGGGTGTTAGTGTACTTTTTAGCACTTTAGTTATGAGTTTTATGTTACAGCGTTGTATTGTAAAACTCGTAACTACTGTCTTTTAAATGCGTTAGGACTCTTGATGGGGTAGGGTGTACCGCTCACTTTTTGGCCTCCCAGGACAGACTTGTAATATCGGCGCTATGGAAGTCCCATAGAAAAAAGACTTTATGAAGTTTACGTAAGTCGTTTTGCGGTAAGGCCAAAAAAGTGTGCGATGACCCTAAACCTGCAAGACTCGTAATACCAGCGGTAGTGAAAAAGCAACGTTAGGACCTGTTAACGCTGCTTTTTTACCCTAACGCACAACTCGTAATATAGCTGACTGTTAGTTTAGCAGTGAGAATTGTTTGCCTTCCAATCCTTAAGTGCTACCCAAGTTCTAAACCAAAAATGGTCCGGCTCCTAATCTTACATTCTTGCTTTTCAAATAAAGATACCAAGAGAACGAAGACAAATTGATCATAGGAGTAAATTACTTATAATTGCATGCTCTATCTGAATCATGAAAGAAAAAAAAATTGGGTTTCATATCCCTTTAAGTGACTTGGGTAAGTCTGTAGTGACAAACCTCATTAGATCCTGGTTAGTAATTGTCTCAGTTAAGCAAACCAGCTGAATGTTGTTCCTCATGTATCTATTTTTAAAACCATCTGTTTTATTCTTTAGTAATCTAACTTGTTCTTGTAAATCCTCAATCTTTTTCTGATTTTCATTTTGTTTGTTTTCTATTACAGAGATAAAAGATTCAGCTACTGTTAATCTCGTTGTAAATAGTTTTATCTCTAAAGATATATCTTCCATTGCTTTTTGTAATGATTCAGTTTTAGGCATGAATACAGAAGATATTTGTTTAACTATTGTGTCTCTATAATATTTGCCTCAGAGTCCTGTCTAGGCAGCTCTAGACTAGCTTCACCACTATATTTTGTTTCTTAAATTATATTTTAGACATTTTAGTGGTGCTTTGCAAATATTTTTCCATATTTATTTCTGTATAAAATCAATTATAAGTTTACTTTATCAATAGAAGCCTGAATATATATTCTGCACAATAAGAAAATGAGAGAAACTTAACAGATTTTCTCACCCATCCAGGAGAAATAAACAGGTGCCTTTTTCTTCATAGTGCTGAACTCACAGCACTTCGGTTCCTGCTCGGGAGGGTATCCTTCTTTCTTCTGTGTCACAGGCATCCAGCCATAGGGAATACAGACAGGTGCTTACGCTTACATTCAGCTCTAGTAGGCGAGGGCTCCCAATTCCTTCCAGGATCTCTTTGAGTAACCTGGCAGGGTCTTTTCTTTTGAAGGGCTAAATCTGCCTCCAGGCTGCCTAAAGTTTGTCCCCAGTCACTCAGACAGGCTCCACGCCATTGAGGCAGAATGCCGTGGGCCTCTCACGTCCAGCATCAACTGCATTTTTCCAGACATGCTACAGGCCTCTCAGGCCTACCCAGGCTTGTTGGCTTTCCTCCACAAGCCTTAGTCGCCCATCACACGTACTGCGTCACAGTTAGAGCATTCTGTTGCTCCACTCTACAGTGCAAAGTTGTTTTACATAATAAAGCATTTTTATTATAATTTCAAAGTATTTACTGTCCCTTTAAATGAATCTTGGATTGTATTTGTAGGAAAAGTAAACGCTTTTTGTCTATGGAAGCAGAATCAGACATATTTACAATATTAAACCTATTAAATATAAAGTGTCAATGTACTTTTGCTAAGTTACCGAAACTGAAAAATAGCCAATTCAGCAGACTGTGTTGTGTGAGGTTATGACTACCAATTCTTTTATTTTCTGATCATCACTATGTTGACTCATTTCTCAGGATCTGCTGTAGACTACATTTCCAGTAAACGTGGACAGTGAGGAATGCTGCCCTATTGAAGATATTTTACTAGTCTATTTTTGTTGGACTGCAGGGGAACACTGTGAAACCCCTGCAGATTTAATTATCTCTTAAATCCACAGATGGTTCGGAAAGGGAGTGCACTTATAAACTGCTCATGAGAAGTAAACAAATGCATTTGAAACTCAAGGGAGGTAATCGAGCAAAGATAGAATGGTAACCTTGCTCAGCCACTGAGTTTATGAATACTTTTCATTGTTATGGTAAATCGTTACTGTAGTATTCATATTATCTAATGCAAAACTGCAGCAAAAGATATTGCTTGTTTGTGAGATTTGCTAGACATGATGGGCAAGATTACATATGCGGCGTCGCCCGCAAAAGCCGGAGATGCCAGTTTTTACGTGGTTTTGGTATCACATATACAGCGCTGCATGTAAATGTGCCACATATATTTCACCCATTGGCCACAATTTTTACTCCCATAAGCTAACATAGAACCGCGTCGCAAATCGGTATCACATATTCAGCACAAGGATTTACGCTGCGAAAATGGAGAAAATGTTACTCCATTTTCACCTCGCCACACATAGGCAGGCGCAGCAAGCCTTGCGCTGAGTATGTGAGCACCGTAACTCCCGTAACTGCCTGAAAATATTAACTAACACCTAACGCATGAGCAATATCTATCTACCTGTCAACCACAATCCCCCACCGCAATAACTAATAAAGTATATTAATCCCTAATCCGCCATTAACCCACATCGCAATAAACCTAATAATGTATATGAACCAATAATCCACCATTAACCCACATCGGCGCCAGCAGTTTCTAAAGTGCCGTAAGTCACTGGTGACTCCAGAAATTTGTATTTACGCACATTTTTGGACATCGCTAGTTTATTAGACTTATGGCACTTTATGAACTGCCGACGGGGTTTATGTAATACCCCGATGTGCGAGGTGAAAATTCTTTTTCAACACTACTTACATCTGTGCCACAGGAAAATTAGAGGAAGATAGAAACTAGGTTTTAATATTCCTCAGATTAGTCATTACCCATGAAATAGAAACTTTTTGTTAAAGGGACAGTATACACTAAAATTGTTGCGTGGTGACGTCCTCATGTCATTGCGTGTGTCGTGAATCGTGAAGCCCCGGCGATGCCTCTCACTAATTCAGGCCAGATCGCCGGGGTGGGAGTAGGTGGGAGCCGCCAGATTGCCCTCAAGGTGGGTGAGTGCTTGCGACGGCTCTGAGTGGGAGAATTACTACTGTCCCTTTAACTGTATTTTATATGCTGCAGTCCCCATTATATTTTAATTGTATTTTTTTTTCTAGCATCGTGCTTCAACAAAGTGGATTATTACTGTATGAGTAGAATATTATGATGATGAATTATGCAGACACACTGATACCTCAGCATTTAAGAATACATTCCAAGTTACCAATAAATAGAGGCCTTAAAGAGACATTCCAGTGCTCAAATTTGTTAGTTTTCAAGAGACGTTAGTGTTAAATTAGAATGCTCCCGCAAAGGGGTTAAAGACATTGCTAAATGCCTAGTCTGACACCCAAATTACTTGTTGCTACCAAGGACACTGCTGAAGAGTCTGTTAGGCGTGACATATGTAAGTATGCAGCATGTTTCTGCTCCCAAGTGTAACTTTAGCTGTGTGTTTAACCCCTTTGTGGGTTCACCATTAAAGTTTATGGGACTTTTTGTAGATTATTAATTTGATAAGCTATTTTTATACAATTGTAATGTTTTCAGGAGTTAGAAAAGGACAGTTGTACAAAAATAGTATTATCTAATGTATTAGGGCATTTTATTTTTGTGTTAGAATGTCCCTTTAATAAACCTTGTGAAAAAAAATGCTTTTGTGGTAAAACTGATTCCCTTTTCTTTGCAATCTGCTTCAAACTGCATTGTTCTTGCCCTTAATATAGGCTCTACAGGCAACATTTTTTTTGTGCATTTAAACTTCAGATTTAATATGTTTGTTAGAAACCAATTAACACACCTTTCTGCTAAAATACCCAGTATTATTATGTCAATGGGTTAATTAAAGTGATAAATGTATGCCAATTTCTCTTAAGCTATTTCCCTGAATAACAACTGTATGTTTACTTTATTTATGTATATTGTGATTTCATTCATGTCTATACAGGTTTATATTATATACTAGAGTTTTTTTTTCTCATACATTGTTACATTTGGTATTATGGGAATGAGATGCTCTTATATGTTAGAGCATTGTCTTATTGTACTATTGCTTGTCATAGCGCCACTAACAGGTAAAACACATAGGTAAACTTAGCTCTGAAGTGTCAATACACTGTTTAACTCAGGCTCTGACTTCACATAGGAATATACAAGCAATAGTGCAAAAAAACAATGCTCTAATGCATGATAACATTTTCATATGGCTGCTTTATGTGCCTTTAAAATGATGTGTTTCTTGAAGGAGTCATTAAAAAGATTATAGGGCCTATTTATCAAGCTCCGTATGGAGCTTGATGCCCTATGTTTCTGGCGAGCCTTCAGGCTCGCCGGAAACACAAGTTATAAAGCAGTGTTCTAAAGACCGCTGCTCCATAACCTGCCCGCCTGCTCTGAGATGGCGGACAGACATCGGCAGAAATTGACACCCCCTTTTAGCGGCCGATTGGCCGCGAATCTGCAGGGGGCGGCATTGCACCAGCAGTTCACAAGAACTGCTGGTGCAATGATAAATGCTGAGAGCGTATGCTGTCAGAATTTATCGATGTGCAGCGGACATGATCCTCAATATTGGATCATGTCCGCTCGGTCAATGATAAGTCGGTCCCTATGTCTTGAAATGCTAATGTACCGCTTTTTCCCCCCATTATTCATACCTGAAAGCTGTTGTATTTCACCATGTTATTCTACTGAGTGCCCCCTCCGGCCCCCCTCTTTATTCCTTTTTTTTAATGATGTTCACTCTGCACTATCCACCAATCAGGAGCGATGTCAGTTGACTCACTGTTCTCAATGAATAACCCCGAACCAAACAACACGCATGAGCTCAACTGCTCATTTTCCCATACCATCTGACGTCAGCAGAGCTCGTTTATAAATATTTTACACATGCGCGGTAAGGGAAAGGGGGCGTTACACAGTGACGCTATTGTAAACACTGAATCATAGACACTATTACGATTTAGTGTTTACTTGGAAGCAATCCACAAGATTGATTTGAGCATGCGCTTTGTATTACCTCCACGGGAGCGCGCATCGAATGACATTTCGTATTGTGCTGTCCGTCACTCAGCTTACCTCCACTAAAATATGTGACGTTTAGATAGCACAACCCGCTCTGAATGTCACATTACAGAAGACTTGAGATTCTAAGTGGGTGGAGGGAAATTAGTTGTCAGACAGGTAATAATATAGTGTGGTTTTCCAGTGCTTCTTATCTGGCTCTAGTCCCCCCAGTTCTATAATGTTTGTGTCTGACCATTTGCACTGGGGCTACATGTCCGCCCAAGTTTTGTATAGCTGTGATGCTACCCTACTCATCCACCTCTCCCCATCTACAATACACAGTGTGTCCTTTCATGACACTCATTCATTGCAGCTCACTAGCTGAAGATTTGGAAGAAATTGGTATTCTCTGCTTATTCCTTTCCTTAAAGCGACATTATACATTTAAAATCCCCATAAAATGTTTAATTCTGTGTAGTGAAAAAAAATGCAATGCACATTCATTACTGTTTTGCATGATTTTACTATAATTTTTTGTAGATGTTTTGTAGATCTGTTACTAACTGGTCAAATAAAAAGCAATAATATAAACATGTAGATGCATTCTAAGGGGCGTGTCCCTACAATGCAAAGCAATGACTGTTGTATGCAGATTTTTTGTTTTAATACAGCAATCCAGCTCTGTAATTTAACTTTAAGCTTAGATTTATTTAATATTTAATACTTGCTGGAAGGACATAACTAATGATTATACATACAATTATAGTCATTTTTAAATAAAAAAGTATCCATTTGCAAAAAATTCTATAAACACAAAAAAACCTTATGAGTAACGAACTATGTATTAAAAATAAACATCATAGTATATAAAATCTTTGTGAATAAAGAACCATTTGAGAATCATATAAATCAAAATATTTTATAAAATAGATATGTAACAATGCTGTTATTACCGTAATACTCACAACTTGATTCTTGTGTATAAAAATTACTATAATTGTATGTATAATCATTAGTTATGTCCTTCCAGCAAGTATTAAATAGTTGCATGACATAATTGTATATAAACATTTGTCTAATCAATATGAGGTAATGTTATCAACAATACCCTATGCAATAAGAAAACCCGATTGGCAATTGAAGTGAATATAGCTTTAAGATCTGTCTGAACATACAGGTTATACATACAGGTGCTTGAAATTGTATAAAGAGGACGAAGCCACTTCACAAAAATTATCTTGATAAAGGCACTCTGGTGCCGAAACGCGTAGAAGTTGATTTGTGGAGTTATCCTTTACTCAAAAGATTAAACAGATATCTTCATCATATAACAGCGGAGCTAAAATACTAGGCTATCATACAAAGAAGAAGACGTGGACGGGACTCTCTGATAGGCTGTATCTAGTCAACTGACTGAGCTGTGAGATCGAGGCAGTGAAGATGCTGTGGGTATCCCGCCATACACAGAGAACACCGCTGGCTAGGAAACACAGCCAGATAAGTCTGCCACACAGCAGATCAAAAGCCGATAAGCCTGAAACAGAGACCCGAGAATACACTTGACCGGTCAAGCATCATTAGCCTATAATCGTATAGGACACTGTTTTTGACTTGAAATTATTTTTCACTAGACACTATTTTCATATGATTTAAAGATCACCTCTACTATTATAGAGACACCTTTACTTAACCCGTATGGAAGGATATAAAGACATGATTCTCTGAACCGTTCACTCACCTCAACTATTTTCCCTTGGTTTGATACATTTGGGACATAACTAAGGAGTTACAAGAAATATTGGATACATAGTATCATTCCACTCGATGTTATTACATTTAACAATTGTTATAGATATTTGGTATCATTTAGATACCAGCACTTCATTTGTTACTATTTCATTTTTCACCCTTTTATTGCACTTATATCAATTATGAACTATTAGGTACTGTTCGCAGTAGATTTCAACACACTGTGAATTTTTAGAAAAGATTGTGTTACCTATTTTGGACACAGATTAAGTTCTATTTATAGTAATATTGGATCTATGTTTTATATGTTTTTTAAGATGTTTATGTAATGTAGTTGTGGCCACAACTTTTTATTAACTTGTGTCATTGTATATGTATTACATCCTTTTAATTTAATTATTATATATTGGTTTACCTATCATTCCTAAACTAGGTTTATCAATTCCTTATATTAGGTTACTTATATATCTACATCCTCAGCTTGTATTAGCGCCACTCCTACCACTTCATTTCAGTTTTTTCACAATTCTAACCGTGTGGAGAGATCACAGTATAATTTGAGAGGCTTAGAGGATTAGACCAGGTCCAGATTTTGTATTTTTTGTAATATAACAGTGTTGGTTATGCAAAACTCGGATAAAGTGATTATCTATCTTTTTTAAAAATACAATTTTTGAAGTAGACTGTCCCTTTAATAAATGTTCTCTCTCTCTCTCTCTCTCTCTCTCTCTCTCTCTCTCTCTCTCTCTCTCTCTCTCTCTCTCTCTCTCTCTCTGTTGAGTCTGTGTTGAGTCTGTGTTTCCTTAAAAAAAAATATTTTTTTTTAATTTGTTTCATGTTTCTCTGTGTTCTTGAGTTAAATATAATGAGTGCTGTCTTAAGACTTATGTGCAAATACCCATAGCAAGATTTAGATTTCTGTAGCACACAATTTAAAAAATAAAAATAAAACATTTTACAAAAAAAGTATTTTGTGAGTTTTGTTGAAGACATGGGGGTAGATTTATCAAGCAGCGGATGCTTATCTTAAGTTTCAGGTATGCCTGAAACTTAAGATAAGAAGAAGCGGTCGTAAGACCACTTGTCCTTAACTCATCTGAAGTGGCAGACAGCAATAATCCCGATCAGATACAATCGGTATGATTAACACTCCCTGCTTGCGGCCAATTGGCTGTGAATGTGCAGGGGCGGCATTGCACAAGCATTTCACTAGAAATGCTTGTGCAATGATAAATGCCGACAGCATATGCTGTTGGCATTTATTGATGTCGGGCAGACATCATGCGCTACAGCGGATCATGTCCGCCCGACATTTGATAAATCTACCCCATGGTCTTCAATTTGAGCCAGAGAAAAAAATCTACAATTAAACAAAAACTATTGGACCTTACTTTAATGGTCTGTAAATAATTATCTGGGTTTTAGATTAATTTATGCTTTCCAATTTAGGAACCAGCATACAGCTCAAACGCAGAATGGTTCTAAATTTTGTATGTCATTTTACTGTGTTAAGTTTCTAATAGAGTGTTAATGTATTTTAATGCTTTAACAGTAAGAGTGAATTTACAATATAATAATTGTATGACCTGTCTCTCCTTGTCCAAACTTACAAAATAACAGTTGGCAGTTGTTAAATGTCATCACACATGAAGCTTCTTATAGTTATGTTTTTGTATTAAAACAACATTACTTAAATACATGTTATAAGCATATTATTTAGGATATCCCCCTCTCTCTAGTAATGGGTGCCGCCATGTTGAAATTAGCATTTTGTTGCATTACAGTGCCAATGTCTTTGCAAATGTGCAGCAACTCTGCTTCAGATACCTACAGTGTAACCTAAGTTCCAAAATGGTGGCTCCCATAATTAGAGGGAGGTGTATGAAATGTAGCTAAAGAGCATACAAATTGAAATCATTGATGTGAGCTACAAAGTCAGCAGGTTTTGACAGGTTTTACTAGCATGCCAGTTGATTTTCTAACAAAAAATAATTAGGGATGTATTATTTAGTTATAAAAGATCATTTTAAATCTGGCCTGCCTTAAGACAATTGCAGACTTGAAAACTTTTCCAATTTACCTGTCTTTGGAACAATCGTTAAAAAGTCCGGGAAATGTTGTAGCTTTACCTGGAAATTTGACAAGTTGTGTTCGGTGAAACGCCTCTTCCCCTATGTAAAAGAACAAATTTTACAAATATACCAGCCACCAGAAATCTAGATCCCGGGAATGAAGGTGTTCAAATGGCACTTTTTCATAATTAATATGTATGTAATTATAGACGGATTACTGCTATATATAAAAATATATTTTGTAGTCTAAAAATTGCCCACACTTTAGATGTAGATACAGTAGTTACCTTGTTTAAGTCGTGTGATTTATTCATGTGTAACACTGTTACATCCTAACTTATCACTTCTAACTTTGTTTTACTAGAAGACAAAGGTCAATCTTCATTTTTTTTTAACTGACTATAAACTGAGTAATCTGCAAATTAAAGATGAATTAGAAGCCTTATCTCTGTGTTCTATATTCTTTAATTTGGCCCCATTTTATAAAAAATACTGTGTGTGTGAATATATATATTATATATACAGGTATATACAGGTGTATATATATATATACACACACACACACACACACACACACACACACACACACACACACACACACACACACACACACTTTGACTTGGATTTGTTATATCTTTTCCCCATATGAATTTTTTTTAGATACTGACAGCAAATCACACTAGACAATTATTCACCTGTTTAGGCTTAGATGACCTTAAAAGCATGTCTTATTCTCATATCCTGACTTGAGGGTTCAAAAAACCAAGAAGGTACTACATCACCGTCATGAGATTTAGTCATGTTAATTGCAAAGTATAAGCCCTTTCCCTCTACAAATGTGTTGTTGTTTTTTTGAGAAAGGAAGATACAATGTCCTTCATATTTTGATTTAAAGGGTCATGGCAGTCAAAACAAAGTTTTCATGAGCCATAGGAAAAAAAAAATCATAAAAAAACTTTCCAATTTACTCAAATTGTCAAATTTACTTATTTCTCTCAATATTTAAATGTACTTCTTTCTCTTAATATCCTTTGTGGGAACCTAGTTCCTCTTCATGAAAGCATACTGAGGTAGGAGTATGCACATATCCTGAGCAACGTATTTTTAACAGTGTTGCCAACATTTTTGTAAACACACCTGCCATATAGTGCTCAAGACTTGTGCATGTTTCTAAGCCTACTCCATTATGCTCACTGTCATATCGAAAAGGGAAAAAACGAAATTTAAAGGAAAAAATGAAAAAAAATCCTTCTAGAATTTAAGTTTTCACTGAAATGTGAGCTGGCGATTAAATCATTTTTATACCTCTCTTTTAATATAATTTTTAAACTTAATCTTTGTTCTCTGCCTGCCTGCCTGCTTAAAAACAAAACAAACAACAACAAAAAAAAACTCTGGCAAACACGTTTTTAGCTTTTAAAATTAATGAAGTAAAACATTAAAGATAACACTTTATCTTAATTGTAATGTAACATTATTAATATGATCATATTTGGTGCTAACAGGTTTAACTTAATGTATTTCAGGTCTATTGCTTTATAGGAACATTAAAGTAAATTTAAAAAAAAATGTCTGGTTGTAAAATAATTTCTAGCATTTTTGCTATTACTCCATTACTTAAACAGCCTTGTTTGTTCTTTTTATTTACCTATAAAAACAATATATATATATTTTTAAGTAGACAACCCAAAGTATTGATCTAGGCCCATTTTGGTATATTTCATGCCGCCATTTTGCCACCAAATACTATCATATAAAAAAATTGTAAACTTTTTCATACTGATTTCACTGAAATTATTTACATACTGCTTGTGGAATCATGACACAAAACAATTGTAAAAGCTTTTCTGGGATCCCCTTTGTCCAGAAATAGCAGACATGCATGGCTTTGCCATTTTTGTTTTTTGGAAGACCGCTAAATGCAGCTGTGCTCCATACTTCTAAAATTCCCAGCAGTGAAGGGGTTAATTAGTTAGCAAGTAAGGGAAATAGTATAATAATGTGGGTATTACCCTCCTACCTAACACCTCCCTCTTCCCTAATAACTCCCCCCTACTCACATTCATCCCCACCATCTTAGGTACTGGCAGACAGTCTGCCAGTATGCAGTTTAGGGCTTTTTTAATAAAAATATATATTTTTTTCTTGCAGTATAGTAATCCCTCTCTAGCCCTTCCACCTCCCTGATACCTCCCAAACATCTCTCTAAACCTCCCCCTCCCATTAATGGCAGCCATCTTTTTTATTATATATTTAATTTATTTATGTTTATGTAGTGTAGTGGTCCCCTCTCCCCACGATCATTGTTTACAGGGCCTCAACACCCCAACCCTCCCTTTCCCTTCAAAAAAAAATTTATGCAGTGTAGGGCCCCTCCCACTACTCTCCCCCCCCACCACTGGGTCACCCACCCACCCACCTTCCCTCCCACACCTCCTGCCGGCACCAACGGTGATCGTTACAGACCGTCTGTAAAAATCTGGTAATCTGCCTTCATATGGTAATGGAGCACAAATCATGCACTGTTACCATATTAAGGCAGATGTCTGCAGCTCAGAAACAGCAACTCTCGGCTGTCACTTGACAACTGAGACTGCTGGAGTTTCCTGAAGCTGCAACGTAGATCTACGTTAAGGGGTACCATGGGTTATATACTGCATGACATAGGTTTCATACTACCATTCTCTCCTGTTTGTAAGTATAGAACATCTTGATAACAATGTAAAATCTGATCAATTGTATGATGAAATAATGAAAATATAGAACTCCATAAAGAAATCCTTTGTTTTTAAAGATGGAACGGACCATACAGAATAAATTTACCGTAAACAGTAAAATATATTTGGGGAACAGCAGATCCTAATTTATAATTGATCACATAATGTGATGTGCACACACATTTAAATATGAAAACAATACATGAAAAAAAGGTTCAGTAAACAGTCAAGGTAAATGCTGAATCTCATACATCATTTTTAAATAAATAATATGGACACAGTCATATCTTTTCTCTGAAGTAAGGGTTTTTAACTGGTTGCTCTCCTTGGCATCAAGCACTAAAGGTTTTTAGCTCCATGGCAACGGAAAGGATGTTTGCATTGATGAATACAATTGAATGGATGTGAAATGATAGTATACAGTGTTCTCTCAATAGAGTGCAATGTCCACTAGAGAATACTGCACAAAATGTATAGCCTTATCATTATTAGAATTCTATGTTTTGCAGGTATATCTGCTTTATTTATTTATTTTAAACTTAAGCTAATATAAAACATTTTTGTAAGGTTATTCAGGGACAATGAACACTTAAAAGAGCAGTGTCAATGTCCAGAAAAACATATGATGAGCACAGAATTATTTTAATGGAAGCACCTATAAAAAAATGCATACTGCAGCATACCTCCCAAATAGAAACCTGGACTGTTTTGAATATGGAACTGAGCATGATTTGTTTAAAATTGGTAGGCAAACATGTCATGGTTTTCCCCTGAGAAATACTTCTTTGGTGGCTATGCATTTCTCATGTTAAGCAAACTGACAGGTCTAGCTGGCACTACATTTACATGGCTACACACATTAAATTCAATCAATGATTTATTATTAGTTGTTTTGTGGAAAATAATGCTGCTTTTGTTGTATTCCAGTCTGCACAACATGAATACTGTGCTCATTTTAAAATCTATTTCTTGCTGTTGTTTGAGGTAGTTTAACATTTAAATCAAGAGATCAGTGTGCTATCATCTGGTGTTTATTGTGGTCTTCTTCACCTGAACATCACATACTAATTCTGAAAATATCTGAAAGAATAGTAAGTCTGTTATTTGAACTGAGCAAATGGAACTATGGACCTACGTTGTGTGAATTATAACAAAACTTGTCAGTAAGGTTGTCAGCTTATCTACACAAAAAATACTGGTCCACCAGCTGCTGACCTGGAGAAAGAAGTGGGTGGGTGACTTTCAGACCTCATAACCCTGTGACCATATACCTACCTCAAGCCTCAGGGGGCCATTTATCAAGCTCAGACTCACCAGAAACACCAGTTATGAAGCAGCGGACAGAGATCACGTGAAATAAACCCGATTGAAAACGATTGGGTTGATTGACACCCCCTGCTTGGCCATGAATCTGCAGGGGGTGGCATTGCACCAGCAGTTAACAAGAGCTGCTGGTGCAATGCTGAATGCGGAGAGCGTATTGCTCTCTGCATTCAGTGATGTCTGTCCGCTGATCGGATCATGTCGGACAGACATTTCATAAATAGGCCCCTCAGAACAGACCTGAGTTAGTTTAGTGCCCAGTCTTTTGCAATAATTTTTCTGCCCATGCAATTAGATGGACATGTGGCAACCTTCAATGTCAGCACATTTTTAAATACTGTTAAATAAAATATGTCATTGGAAACCCTACCTTAAAGATAAAATAGTGGCACTTTAAAGCTTTGTACTATTTGGTGTCTGAACAGGAATGACCTCTGTGGTGTATTCTTGTGTTTGTAGATAGTATACATGAATACAGTAAAGCTATTAGATTTCTTCTTACACCAGTGAGAATGATATTATTTCAGTGTGTCGTGTGAGAAAGAACTATCAGGAAGTTTGCAAGCAACATTTTGAAAGTTGTGGTCTGACTAAAACTAGCAGTCACAACAGACTTGTCTGACCTTGGAAGTATTGAAAGCATAGATGCAGCAGTCCAGACAAGACAAGCTCCCAACCGGATCAACAACATCCCTGTACCTTACTGAGATTTACTGTTATAATGTTGGCGCCAAAACAGTGTTGGTTAAAACAGCAAAAGGAGCTTTATATTATATTTAGAATGTCTGTGCAAAGCAGTGTGTTGGGTTAGGGCTTTCAAGTGGATCAACAACATCCCTTCAAGGTACTGAAATTTACTGTGATGAATGCTGGCGCCAAAGCAGTGGTATTTAAAGTAACATCACCAATCAAAAGAGCCTTTTTTTAACAAAAGGTATTTTGTAAGGTTGATTTGCAATGTATTATAAGACTATAGAGCCCCAATGTCTCTTTCAAGGGACATTCAATTCAAAACATAATCCCCCTTAAAATGATTACCCAAGGGGAAAAAATAACATTGCCATATTCATTCATTATTTATTTTGTAGTAAAATATCTAAAAAATGTTTGTTCCACCCCTTCATTGAGGAATGAAAAAACACCATTATACTAAGAATGAGTAAATTACTGAACCTGCAACATTTTACACTATGAAAGCTAAGATTAGACCACAAGGTTATTTAGATCTCGCCGTAATTGGCCATAATTGGCCACAACAAAGAAGAATTCTCTTTGCTGTTGATTTCTACATCCTTGTAAATTGTGCAACTTAAAATCATTTTAAAACATTTCATATGTATAGCTCAGTGATTATTTTCTGATGCATGTAGAAAAATGAATGTCCCTTTAACCAATAACCATTGTTCACTTATATTTACCACCTTCTAGCTGAGGGACCAACATTTTTTCATATTTTTTGAGATACTGTGGTACTCGGATACAATTAAAGCTACCAAACAAAACTGAGATGTAGTTTTAATTAGATCTTGTGCTGTATTCATGATGTCCAGTTTATAGATGAAGGTACATATTGATTTTAATATATACATGTATATTTCATTGGACTTTCAGGAACCCCATTAACTGCATTGTAAAGTAAGATTACATGTTAATATACTGACAGACGTTAGCAACATTTTAGTCACATGATTTATATTTAGGATGGATATTTTTTTTATTTTTTTAGAAATTCTTACATTTAAAGCTATATATTCTCATAAAGAGCGTAATCTTTAATGAAACATACACAATTCCTGCAAATTTTTAAGGATTTTAAAGGATGCAGAACTCAAAACTGAAAAGTAAGGTGTGTTTTTTCCAGTTAATACTTATTTTCAAATTTAAAAAGGCATTTTTGTGCATTTCATTTTGGAGTTTTATGTCTCTTTAAGATGCCCAGAAATATTAAAGAACTTTTACTTTTGTCCTCATAAAATGTAATTAGAAATACAGTTCCAATTTAGGAATTGTCACAGCATGTCACCAAAACAATCTACTATCTATTTTATGTGTAGATTTATTAAGCTGCACTCACTGCTTTTGAGGCTTTGAGGTGCAGGTTCACATTAGAAAATAGCTAGCCTATAGCCGCATATGTAGGCCCTGCTCTCGCGCTATTGGTTGGGCGAGAGCAAGGGTGGCAATTGCACAAGAAAGGTCCTGTGTGGTGTTAAATTTCACTACATGGTGCAGCATTGCTAGTGGCATTTGCATGGGGTAGGCTATCTGCTTGCAAAGTTCCCTGCAATTGTGATACATTTTGACCTTTATACTGTATATCTCTAACTGTAAAAATGCAAATAGTTATCAAAAAGTCCCTACTGCAGTGTTTCTAACCTTTGAAAACTTTAGAATAGATTTAACAAGCGGCAGGTGCTGCTTTTTACGCCTGAAGTTTCTGGCTCGCTGGAAACGTAAGTTAAGAAACAGTCGTAAGACCGCTACTCCTTAACTTGTCCCCCTCATAAAAGATAAGATCCGGATGAGTGACATCCCATGCTAGCTGCCTATTGGCTGCAAATGTGCAGGGGGCGGTATTGCAGAAGCATTTCAAAAGTAATGCTTGTGCAATTATAAATGCAGATAGTATATGCTGTTGCATTTAGCGATGTCGGGCGGACATGATTCGCTACACTGAATCATGTCTGCACGGCATTTGATAAGTCTACCCCTTTGTCTCCTTTAGAGTTTTCCACTGTTCACAAAATGCACATTTTTATACATTATTCCAATACTGGCTGCATACACTCTTCCTGAGGGGCAGTTGGGAGGTATAAATACTGACATTTTTCACATAACATCTAAACAACTTTTAATTCACTTTATATAACATTTTAAGTCAGAAAAACATATTTAAAAATATCAAGATGTGAAATTTTCTTACTCTGTCACTTCTTGAAATACATTATCCAATACATTGGGGCCGATTTATCAAGGGCAGAATGACACCTGTTGCCCCTGTTTCCACACCGGAAACAGCAGTCATGAAGCAGCAGTTTTAAGACCGCTGCTCCTTAACTGGTTCGCTGCCTCTGAGACTGTGGACATCAATCCAGCCAATCCTATACGATCGGGTTGATTGACACCCCTGCTAGATTGGCCGCGAATCTGCAGGGGACAGCATTGCACAAGCAGTTCACCAGAACTGCTTGTGCAATGTTTAATGCCTACAGCCTATGCTGTCGGCATTCAGCAATGTCTGTCGGACATAATACAGTACAGTGTATCATGAAAGACAGACATTGATAAATCGGCCCCATTATCTCTATATTGTGATAAGATCAAGTTAGATCATGTGAATTTGATTGCATTGGCCTCTAAGTAACTAGTATGTGTGTGACAGTGCACACACCTTGCATGAAATAAGTGAAACAAATTAATTTTGCATTAAGCGGACATGTTGGATTTACCTAAGTGATTGCATGATGCTAAGTGGTATGTAATTTAGCAACACCTTCAGTTGTGAAACATTTAATACTAGAGGTTTCCTCCTTGTGCACTATTGGAGAAAGCCTAGTTGTTATGATAAATGCCAACAATAATAATGTCATCTGAATATACACAATGTCCTTGCACGACTTACCTGACCTGGACTGGTTTTTAATTTATTTGTTCCACCCAAAAACTTGTCACCTGCAGGAGTTTAGAAGATGATTACATAAATGACTAGACTTTCATTATTAGCAGAGTACAGAAACTAGAAGGAATAAAGAATTTAGGTGATGATTAACTAATGTATTTAAAGGCACACAATCTAATGCAAGATTTGCATTATTAACCCTAGGTTACTATGGGCTAGATTACAGTTGGAGCGCAGTGCTCTATGCACTTGTGTTGGTGCAAAAAGGTGCCTTTACAGGTGCACCAGGGCGCGATTTGAACTTTAGTTTACACCGCTTATAAAAAGCAGGTGATAACCATAGCTTAAACCTAGAAAGTGTCACAAAACACATACAAAATACAATGTACAGAACAGTAACACTCATATTAACAGATATTATGCTCTAATAATATTGTATGGAGAAGTTATAAGGGGTCAAAAAGTTAGGAGATGTCAGGTGTTAGAAATAAATGGACTGAAAGTGCTTTTACATAGGGAACCATTGGAACAACCTTTTTTTATCAAATATCTCTTTAAATATATATGTGTATACAAATGCATACATATATATTTATGTATTTATATGTGTATATATATATATATATATACTGTATAGATATAGATATATACACATATAAATGTATACATTTATATACATATATTTTCCTGTCTTCTTGTGATTGAGATTAAGCGAGCTGTGGCTGTTGGCTTGAAAACAAGGCTCCATTCACGTCTATGGGGGGGCGGGAAACATGCAGGATAGTGCACGCTGTTGAGTGCAAGGATATGGTTGTGAGGGAGTGATATTTGTGATCCCATCCTGTAATCTCATATTCAGTAGCATGCACGGAGATAAAAAAAAAACTGAGCGGAGATTACGGGTTTGCGGAAGCGCAAATATGTATTCAACTTTTAATCTTACCCTATGTGTTTAGCCCTAGCAACAATTAAACATGTAGGTAAAGTCTCACTCTGAGCCTTAAGCATTGCAGTTCCAGAGGAGAACACAGGCTTCAGCCAATCAGTAGTGTCACACATAGCCACCAATCAGTAGTGATTTCCTGCTTTGGAGCTGCAGCTCCTGACCAAGACTTTACTTATCTGTTTAGCTTCTTTGCATAGTTTGCTAGGATTAGATAGATGGATAGATACTATTACACATCAAAACATTTTTTTTAACAAGAGTCAGTAGCAGTGGGTGGAGCCTCAGCAGCTGGGTAGGGTACAGTGTCAGTCATGGAAGCAAAGAGTGAATAGAGTTTGACATTTTATAGATAGATAGACAGACAGAGATAGATAGATAGATAGATAGATAGATAGATAGATAGATAGATAGATAGATAGATAGACAGACAGAGATAGATAGATAGATAGATAGATAGATAGATAGACAGACAGAGATAGATAGATAGACAGACAGATAGATAAAGAGAGACATATAGATAGATACAGTAGATAGATATATAGAGAGATAGATGATAGATCTTTGTGTATTTTACTAATGTATTTTGTTCTTATTTTGGATATTCTTTTCTCTTCAGACATCTTGGCTAGAGATTATAATAATTTTTCTATAGTGTACATTAGGCTCATAATGTTGAAACATAATAGAGATCAAAGTTTTACATATTGACTGCGTGTTCTGAATTTCTAAGGATAGAGTGAATGGAAGAGCGCTAGTGAGCTAAAGGTGGCATCTATAGGGTTAATCAAGTTAAAATAGGTATTTATTTAAAATACAAACAAAGTTAAAATGAGGTAAAAATAACCTCCTATATCCTAATATGACAGTAAGAACACAGATAGAATTCAAATAAAAATGCAATAAGATCCTATGTGTGATCTAAAAAGGGTATCTAAGTCTGTAAAATGTATTATATCTATACAGGGTGTATTCTATACACTGATAAAAAATCCGGAGAATCTCCTTAAGGGAGAGGGTATCACAAGCTCCTTATAAGACCAAAGTGATGCATTATATAAGTGTGTCTCAAAAAGAAATCACAAAATTAATGTTATAAATAAAAGTCAATATCAAAGTCAAGTATCCAAAAGTAAGTCCCAAATTGAACAAATAAGATAAAAGTCCAAATGTATAGATCAATTGAGAGAAAAAATCCAAATGTGTAAATCCAATTGCATATAGTGGTGTCCAAAGTGAAAATATAAAGAAAAAAATCTGAGAAATCCCAAAGTGGGTGTACACCTTAAAAAAGAAAAAAGTAAAAACTATTAAAAAATAAAAAATGTATAATAAAAAATGAAAACATTTAAAATATATAAAAATGAAAAAATATGAATATATATATATATATATATATATATATATATATATATATATATATATATATATATATATATGTGTGTGTATATATCCAAACGTGGGTTATAAAAGTAAAAGTCTTTGTGTAGGATAAGATGATGATTATCCTGATTGTGATTATCCTCAAATTTCCTTAAATGGTGTTGATCCTCAAATGTGTGGTGAAAGGCCTTCTAAACAATGTATGACGATCTCCTTTCTTGCTGAATCTGGTGCAGAGAGTGTGTCGACTCTTCATGACTCTGTGTGACTCTGCACCAGATTCAGCAAGAAAGGAGATTGTCACACATTGTTTAGAAGGCCTTTCACCTTTAGCTCACTAGCGCTCTTCCTATCACTCTATTCTTGGTTTAATATATGAGATCCGGTTGAGAGATCTTGCTCTTGGGAGGAGCTTGTGGGCTGCAGTTTTGGCGCTGTGGATATCTTTTTGTTTATGTTCTGAATTTCTAGCAATAACTTTAAAGTAACCTTTTTTGCTGAAAAAAATGTATAATGTGTTGAGATGGTACCAGGCATTTACATTTTTAAATAAAACATAGGACAATTAATGGACATTTTAATAAAATAAAGCAAATAATACACTTTAAAGAATGCTGTAACCTTAGTTTATTTAATCATCCACCCAATCTGAAAGTGGTGGAATAATGCAAACCCAAGATAATACAATATTCCCTTGTACAAATTTTAAGAATTTCATGCAAGTTCAACTTTTTTTCTTGCTTTCTATGTAATGTCTTTGGCTGTGATCTGGGAGGTACCAAAAGATACAGAACTGCGTTAGGTATACAGGTGCAACTCAGTTCCTGTACATTTTGCTCCCATGAGCTCATGTTTTCTAATGTTCCACATTTACAATGAATGGCAGCTTACTTCCTTACTCTTTTCCTTTTGTATATTGTTTCACTTTTATTGAACATTCACCTACAACAAATAAAAAATGGCAACTAGCATGAGTAAATGATCACTAAGGCCAGTGAATAATAAATCTTTCATATGGTTAAACTGAGAACTTCTAGTGAGAGTAGATAATCAAGGAATTAATCAGATTGCTTTATAAGGTAATGAGGCATATTTATCCGTATGGAGCTTGATGCCCCGTGTTTCTGACGAGTCTTCAGGCTCGCCGGAAACACAAGTTATGAAGCAGCGGTCTAAAGACCACTGCTCCATAACCTGTCCGCCTGCTCTGAGGCGGCAAACAGACATCGTCAGAAATCAACGCGATCGAATACGATCGGGTTGATTGAAACCCCCTGTTAGCGGCCGATTGGCAACGAATCTGCAGGGGTGGCATTGCACCAGCAGTTCACAAGAACTGCTGGTGCAATGATAAATGCCGAAAGCGTATGCTGTCGGCATTTATCGATGTGCAGCGGACATGATCCGCAATATCGGATCATGTCTGCTCGCACAATGATAATTCGGCCCCAATATGGATATCTGTAAAGCACAGTAAATGTTACACATAATAGTAATTTTTTACCCATAGTACTTACTAAAACCTACTTTAATGAAAAACTTGCAGTAAATTATATTTTAAACATGGAAATTTTATTTTAAATTATAATAACTGTAAAAAGTGATTGATAATACATGTCTGTGTATTTAAAGGCTTATAGAAGTATATGTGCAGCAAATGAATAAGATATGATGTATTAAAAGCAAAGATTAGCCTGAGAATACTAGATAGGTTGTTTTATTTGTTTTTTTTAAATATTAAATACATTTTTTAAAAAGGCAACAGATCATATTTACAGTAAAGGTAAATCCTAGTATTTTTGAAACGCCAGGATTTATCAGTGCTACAAATAAAGCAGACTTTCCGTCTTGAAATATAAAATACTTCATGCTGACTGAAAGTTCCTTTATTTGCCTGTAGCATTTGCTGCGCTGTGCGCCTCAGTCCTCCCGCAGCAGTACGCATTATGCTGTATGGCTAGCACGCTATTGGCTAACATCACCTCATTGATCAAATAACATTCTGCCGTGGGTTGCCTGAGGCGCTCTGCACGGCATACGCTGTAGGCAAAAAAGGAACTTTCAGCATATACATTCTCTGTTTTTTTATACTTCATGACTGAAGGTCCCATTTATTTGTAGCACTGGTAAATCCTAGCGTTTCAGAAACTAGTATTTACCATCTCTTTAAGGAGAGTGCTTAAAAGAAGAAGTTGGTTGTTTCAGCAGAATAAATTGACAACGTAAAACTCCCCTGGGTGATATTCATTCCAAAAAAAAAAATTGCACAAACACTCCGGACTGCCACTGATAAGCTATATGAATAGCTACAGAGCTGATGTGCTTATTTGAAGGATATGAAACCCAAAATTAAACTTTCATGATTCAGACAGAGCATGCAATTTTAAGCAACTTTCTAATTTACTTCTATTATCAATTTTTCTTCATTCTCTTGGTATCTTTATTTGAATAAGTAGGAGTGAATTAGAACGTTGCTTAAAATCGCATAGTCTATCTGAATCATGAAAGAAAAAATGTCCCTTTAACTAAAGCTGTGTTAAAGAAATAAAGCATAAAAAATATTTATTAAAAGTCCTCTGATTCAGCGACTCTTCATCTTGTAGTTTTACGGCCTCTCTTCTCAGATGTCATAGAGAATCTGTACCCATACAAAAAAAAAAGATTCACTTAGGGTATTAGTAAAGAATGCGCAGCTCGTGTTTCAATACCAGGCCTTCGTTTCTGGAAGTGATGCTATGGCCAATGCAAATAAGTGAAAGAACATTCTCTTCAGAATACTTACATGAAGCCAAACTCTTGTCATATTTAAAAACTTTAAACTTTATTGTGTATAAATTAACAAAAAAAAATTCTAACCACAGCATCAGATTCCCTTTGGTCTAATATAAAGTTTATTAGAATCGCCAGTGTGAGTCTGATGCTGCATCTATGGAATTGTCATTTTTTTTTAAGGGAACATTAAAGTCATAGAAACATAGAATTTGACGGTAGATAAGAACCAAAAAGGCCCCTCAAGTCTACCCATAAAGTCAGTTTTTATATTTTTGCATCGTGTATATCAGCAATTAATGAGCACTGCTGGTCCCAAGTGGAAACTGCCATTAATCCAATCAGCAGCGCTAGTTACACAACACAGCTGTGTGACTAATGCTGGTTATTGGATAAGCGATAGTTTCTGCTTGGAACCATGGCGGCAAATCTCACAAAATCTTTGGCATTTTTTTAATGCCTTAATTATCTAATATTGCAGTTTCTCCTTTACATCCAGAGCTTTGCATAGTGAGATAAACAATTCTCAAGCTAAAATTTGCTTTTCTAAAATTCTTACTAACGAGACTTGTTATATAATCTAAAATGGGCAGCTTTCTAAGCTTTACATTCCTGCTTTCCAAATAAAGATAGCAAGAGAACGAAGAAAATGGATAATAGGAATAAATTAGAAAGTTGCTTAAAATGTCATACTCTATCTGAATCATGAAAGAAAAAAATTGGGTTCAGTGTCCCTTTAATAGTCAACATATATTTTTGGAAATAAGAGTCTTTTAGTAAGATATCTGATGAGCAATCATTGTTTATTTAACTATATAATTTCCAGTAGCTCACTTCCTGTGTGCACACCACCAGAATGTACTGCCTGTTTCTCTCACAACAGGTGATGCTTTGGTTTTCGGCACATTCAGATTAAACACGTAAGATAACATCGCTTGAGGGTAATTTCATGTGGCAACACTAAGTGATGATTTAGTTATGCAATAAGAGTAAGTCATTGTCGGTCTGTGTCTGTACCATGGCTTTTGCAGTAACATCAGTGGGTGGCATTGCTCAAGCCTACTTTTGGGCATCTGCCAGCATTTCAAAGCTGTAACCATTTTTGTAGTGGTAGTAAAAAGTGGCACTAATAGACTAGTCAAGCGGCATTAACTCTTTTTTGCTGCTAGGAGTCATTGTTGCCAGGACCTATACATTCTCTGTATTGTACATGTGAGTAGAGTTCTGTATTATTCTTTCACATCACATAAACTAATGAAGAAAAAGTGTTCCATAAAAGCACTGTATTAGTTGTAGTTCACATTCTTTGTGAATAATATTACTAATACACCTAATAATATTTGAACAGTTTATGGTAGATTATGTGTATAGATTACTTTTCAGCCTTTGAAATGAAAATGTTTATCAAACAGCACACGTATAAAAAAAAAAAGATAAAAAATTAAAGCTCCTGTACAAAGTATTATTATTTATTTTTTTAACATTTATATAAGACAAGTTGGCTTATTATAATTAATAATAATAATAATAACAAAATATTTTGTAATAGATGTGCAGTGCTATACAGGCGGTACAAAAAAATGGACTATACAGGGATAGTCAGACTGAGACAAAAGTATAAGAGGGTACAGTTCCATAGAGAGTTTATATTCTATGTAATTGTTAGAAAACAATGGGCTGGCTAAAGAGACCATATTACACTTAAAGGGACAGTACACTGTAAAATTGTTTTATATGAATGTATTTTCAATGACTTGTTATACCAGCTGTAGAGTATAAAATTTATGAGAAATTGCATTTTTTGGTTTATTTGTGTATATGAAGTAGCTGGTTTTGTGCTTTTAAACCACAGCCTATTACAATGGGTTGAGCTTCAGGTAATATCAGATCTCATTATGTTATCACTTTTATGTACACAGACTTGCTTCCTTATCTTATATTTGTCTGTAAAAGTAAAGCTCAATACATAGAGAGAACAATGGAAAATTATAATTTTATTACTTAACTACCATGCCCCCCACTGAGAGTGTAATCTCTTCTGCTGGCTGTGTTTACTTAGGCTATTCAATAGAATATACTCCAGTATAGAAACTTTCACAATAGGTTGGGCTACCACAGGCTAAATCAGCTATTTCAAATGCCAAAATAGGGGTAAAGGAGCTACTTGTAAACAATTTAAAACACTCCAGCAGGAAAAATGAATCGTTGGGAACAATTTAAAAGGGCGAAATTTTTGGGGTGAACTGTCCCTTTAAAGGGACAGTCAAGTCAAAATTAAACTTTCATGAATCAGATAGGACATGCAATTTTAAACAACTTTCCACTTTACTGTTCATCAAATTTGCTTTGTTCTCTTGGTATTCTTTGCTGAATGCTAAACCTTGGTAGGCTCATAAATTATTTCAAAGCCATTGAAGGCTGCCTCTTATCTCAGAGCATTTTGACAGTTTTCCACAGCTAGATATCGCTAGTTCATATGTGCCATATAGATAACACTGTACTCACTCCCGTTGAGTTATTTATGAGTCAGCACTGATTGGCTAAAATACAAGTCTGCCAAAAGAACTGAGATAAGCGGGCAGTCTGCAGAGGCTTCAATACAAGGTAATCACAGAGGTAACAATTGTATTAATATAACAGTGTTGATTATGGAAAACTAGGGAATGTGTAATAAAGGGATTATCTATCTTTTTAAACAATAAAAAATCTGGAATAAAAAAGTAGCAATTCTGCAGTAGACTGTCCCTTTAATATGTGCACTATAGAATAGAGTTACATTTAATCATGCTCCAGTGCACTGATTTATTCACTTGTATGCATGATCATTAAATTTAAAGTGAATGTCAATTTTCCGGTTTCTAATCATCATTTTGGATTGTCACTATGCTTGCAATATAAACCGCTATAATTTTTTTTTTTTAATTCATGTTGTTATGTTATATTTTCTATTACTACTTATCTACGATTTCAGTTTGAACTCCTCCCATCCATGACTTCCGGCTTGACAGCTCCTTTCCTTATAGACAATTCCCTCATGCTCGCTTACGTATGACTGGAGCGCGCTCCCGTGGGCAAATCAATTTGCGCATGCGTTTCTCTTAGGATTTCAATATGGGCTTGCGTGCCTTGTTCCATTATTCGTATGTAAATTTAAGATTAGGGACCAAAGCGCATGCGCTAAACAAGAACGAGCACGGAATGTGGATGACGATCAGTCAAGACACGCATGCGCAGTTGCATCGGTTCAATTGCGTGACGTAAGTGAAAAAGGGGCAGAACGCCACGGGGTACGATCTATAATTAGTCACTGCGGTCTGTCAATCAAATGCGAAACGAGGGACAAGATGGCGGGCGGAGGATTAAAGTAAGAGAATTCGGGTTTTAAATGCTTCGTTACAGTAATACAGTTAGATTAGAAAAAAATCATGAATTAAACTAACCTTTATTTTAATTGATTAATAAATTAAGCAACAGCAGAAAGCGTGACTTTACATACACTTTAAAGGGACATAAAATTGCTGTGTACAACACAGTAGCAGGGTTACTACTTACTATTGTTTTCCCTCCTGCACCTGCAGCGCTCTTTGGAGCTGATCTCTTATTTTAGCTCATTATAGAATACAGCTGATAAAGCTCTGCATTTTATATTGGACGCTGCCATCTTGTAGCTCACGTATTGTTGCATCCTGTGATAGGAGCAGTGATCTTTCACAGATATGTTTTTTATAGCTGCACTTCAGTTTAGCTCACATAACAGAAAGTTTAAGCATTACATTTTTTGAATAGTTTATTACAAAACATATATGCTTTACGATGGCGGCGCCCAGTCTGAAGATGCAGAGCATCACTAACTGATAATTGCAAGGGGTTAAAACATGAGAATTAAAGGACCAGTCAACACAGTAGATTTGCATAATCAACAAATGCATGATAAGAAGACAATGCAATAGCACTTAGTCTGAACTTCAAATGAGTAGTAGATTTTTGTTAAATACATTGCAAAGTTATGTCTATTTCCACTCCCACTGCATCATGTGACAGCCATCAGCCAATCACAAATGCATATACGTATATGCTGTAAATTCTTGCACATGCTCAGTAGGAGTTGGTGACTCAAAAAGTGTAAATATTAAAAGACTGTGCACATTTTGTTAATGGAAGTAAATTGGAAAGTTGTTTAAAATTGCTGCTCTATCTGAATCATGAAAGTTTAATTTTGACTTGAGTGTCCCTTTAATTTTAAGACAGCTGCAGGCTCAGGAGGCAAAACAATAGCATGGTGGGTAGGAACCCTGATACTGTAGTTGTAATCAGTTGTTTATTGTCCCTTTAAAGTCTACCATGGACTTACTTCATGGGAAAAGTAGTTTTTCATGTACTCCAGTGTTTCTCACACTTTTGGTAGCAAGTACCCCTATAGACATATACTTGTTTCCTATGTACCCCACTGTAGCACAAATATTATTGATCTTTCTCACATGGTTGTATCAGATATGTTAATTAAGTAAATATATTGGAATCAGATATTTGTTTTATGTTTTCCAGAGTTTAATATTTGGCAATATTGCAATATAACAACAGAGAATAATAAACAGATGAAACACAGATATATAGTCCATTGACATTAATACTTCTATGCCAACAATAGATACATCAGGTAAAAATGAATGAATGCCAGTCCCTGGAGTACCCCTTGCTAATGCCCCAAGTACCCCCAGGGATACACGTACTACAGGTTAAGAAACTAGGATGTGCCCTTTGCTCTTCTTTGTATTTATTCGCTTGATTTACAAGTGCAAAGCTTTCATACATGTGTGTCTATCTCTGTATATTTGATAGAGACAGGTCACACTATGAGGCACCGTCTCTGATTTGTAGTTCCAGGATTATTTTGATGTTGATGGCCTAACATTTAAGAAGAGCTGCCTTTGACTGTATATTGTTTATTGTGCTGTGTTTGACCAAGAATTGTTATGTATTGGTTATTGTTAGGCGCCCCTGTTTATATAATATTGTAATAAATCATTTTGTTTATTTAATATGTATACTGTTTACATATGAGCAGTGATTTTACCTGGTGGTAGGCTGTTAGTAACTTGCACATAAATAATTATTTCTCTTTGGCTACACATGCACTGATTGGTGCACACATAGTACCATATAATATAATACCATCATGGGCTTCCAGTAACCCCTTTTTGACTAAAGGGGACTTTCAGCTTTTTTATTCCCTGTGCCACCTCATGGGTCACAAGATAAATTATTCGGATATTCGCTTGTTCGTGCAACTGCTAGTGTGACAGCATAGGGCGGCATTGCACACGAAAGATCTTGTGCAATGTTAAATTTTCCCACAAGATACGGCATTGCAAGAGGGGATTGCAAGCAGACAGGTTATCTACTCGAGAACTTATCTGCTTACAATTTTAATACATTTTCCCCAAAAAAAGACTATGACTTCATGACCCTTTAAAGGAACATAAAAGAGCAATAGTAAAACTCTGATATAGTAGAGTATTTTGCTATTGCACTCTTGCTTGATCTAAGCAAAATTGTCTAAAAAAATCTGGCACTGATACAAGATCCTTCATAGGTTTTTCTACAGGTAAATTTCACCTTGATAGCTGTGTATCTCGCTAAAGGGCTTAACCTACATATTTGTATGGGAAGGCGTATCAAATATATGCTGTAAATGTCATAAGGGAATTGTGCATTAAACTTTGTATTACTAGTATCCATCAAAATGTATATGAAAAGCCTGTAGTAAAATGCAAATTTACATTAAGGTGTAAAATTCTTTCTTAACATTATAGAAAAAAAATTTCTTAATGTAAATGGTAAAACTTGTATTTAACTTACTTTCTGAAAAAAGTTGCATTTGTAATCAAGAGGTCAAAATTCAAAGGGTTTGTTATATTTGTTTTTTAAAATAAGAACAAGGGTATTCTTTGTACGTTTATGAAGCTTCAAGAATTCCAATGACAGTTGTGAGAAAACAAGTTACAGGTCTTGCTGACGAGTTTGTTTCAAAAAATGCAATGCATTTATTAAAGTGAATATAAAGTTTGCGGAATGAGTGCCCGGTTTTTAAAAATCCTATTAAAAACAGGGGCACTTTCATTCATCAAACTTTACATTTCACTGGCTTTGTTAAAATATTTACCTTTTCTTCTTGAAAACCGCTCCAGCACTTCTTCAGCCTGTCGCAAGCCTCTTCATATGTCAGCAATGACGATTGCGGCATCCTCCAATCACGGCTGGAGGATTGGAGGAAGGCCGGGATCGTCATTTCTGACATAGGAAGAGGCTTGCGAAGGGTGGGGGAAGCACTGGAGCGGCTTTCATAAAGAAAAGGTAAGTATTTTAACAAAACTAGTGAAATGTAAAGTTTGATGAATGAAAGTGCCCCTGTTTTTAATAGGATTATTAAAAACCGGGCACTGGTTCATCAAAAAAGACCTGATTGCAAAACTAGAAACAAATGCAAAGTAAAGTATTCTGAAAACAGTGTAATTTTATTTGTATGTGATTCAAAAAATATATTGTTATCAGGGCCAAGTGCTGCTTGACAAATTCTCTCTCCCCTGCGAGATTCTGCATTCCGGAGAGCTTTATTACTCTCTATGGATATCAGTTCACAACTCCCCAGGACATCAAGGAAGTACTGTTTCCTTAGAGAATTCAGTGATGTCTGCCCATGTGAGGTTCTCCTTGCTGATAAATTTTAGATAATCAGGTCCTATGTGCTTAACTTGTAAAGGGGTTAAACACACAATTAAACTCAGCTGCACGTTGAGAATGCATATATTTAACTTATGCCTAAGAATATAAACTATTTTAAAGGAACATAAAACCCCAATTTTTTATTTCATAATTCAGATAGAGCATACAATTTTAAATACATTTTCAATTTACTTGTATTATGTAATTTGCTTCATTGTCTTAGTATCCTTTAAAATAGAAACAGCAATGCACATGGACGAGCCAATAACGTTAGGCATATATGTGCAGCCACCAATCGGCAGCTCCGGGGCCTACCTATGAATGCTTTTCAACGAAGGATACCAAGATATCTAAATAAATTAGATAATAGATGTAAAATGGAAATTTGTTTAAAATTGCATGTTCTATATCAGGGGTCAGCAACCTTGGCTCTCCAAAACATCAGGAGAGCCAAGGTTGCTGACCCCTGTTCTATATGAATCATGAAGAAAATCGGGGTTTCATGTCCCTTTAAGAATCAACTCACTAGTGTTTAAAAATAAATCTATCTGGCTACTAAAATGTGTATTCTTCACTTTTTTTCCATGTATGTTAGAGATCCTTGTGCAATATTATTTCCTTTTTTGTTAATGTATTTAAAAAATTATGGTATATCTTAAAGGGACAGGAAAACCCTTTTTTCCATGATTTGGATAGGACATACAATTATAAACAACTTTTCAATGTACTTCTATTATCAAATTTGTTTCATTCTCTTGTTATCCTTTGCTGAAGTAACAACATTCACTACTGGCAGGAAGCTGAACACATCTAGTTAGCCAATCACTAGAGACAAATGTGTGCAGGCACCAATTAGCAACAGTTCCCACTAATGTAGGATATGTGCGTATTCTTTGTCAACAAGGGATACCAAGAAAACGAAGCACATTTAAAAACGGAAGTGAATTTAAAAGTGTCTTAAAATGACATGCTCTATCTGAATCATGCAAGTGTAATTTTGACTTTCCTATCCCTTTAAAGAAATTTATTGGGAGGTCACTTTGTCTTCAACTCTAAATAGTCATGTTCCGTGAAAACAAAAAAAAATGCATTATTGTCTTATGGGCAATGGGAAATGTGTGTTTGTCTTTATTTCCCAGTTGGTATGCTGAAGTTCCTGGAACTAGAAACACATTTTGTTCTTCAGGAAATTATACAGTATATTGTAATTGTCCTGGAACCAACTGAGACCTTCATGCACTTTGTAAAATAATAACATTGAAATGGTCTGCTTAAAGTAAAGTGGAAATACTTAGGGCAGATTCAAACTTTATAAGGATGTCTATTTTATTTCATATGAGCTGTTATTGAAGGGGTAGAAAGGTCAGAATGTAAATGTGCATGGGTGCATTTCATTTCTAAACAGAAGATTTGTTTGTAATACACTTCCATTTGTAAAAATGCTTCTAGTAAAGGTATTGCTGTGTGACACACACAGATATCATGTGACGTCCTGTGTACCAACATTCAAGCCACACACCTTCTTTTTAGAGTCAGCAGTGGCTTATATGACACAAAAGTCTTCACAAGCACCACCAGCAATCTGATCTCTCTGAGCTTATATACTGGTGCACAAGCACTCAAAGCATATGTGTGTATGCTGCTGAAACACACTAATAACTTTTTCTATTAGAAGAAAATTGCAAAAATGCTTATATCTATTATAATTGCACATATTGCATATTTAAAATTAAGAACGCACCCATGCACATTTAAATGTTGGCCTTTCTTTCCCTTTAACCTTTATTACATTCTATATTTTGATATTCAAATCTAATTACATGGATTTTGTACTATACATATTCATTAAGATTAAAGTTTTCACTTAAAGGGCCATAATACCCAAATGTTTAAACACTTGAAAGTGATGCAGCATAGCTGTAAAATGCTGACTAGAAAATATCTCCTGAACATCTCTATGTAAAAAAGGAAGATATTTTACCTCAAAAGTTCCTCAGTAGCCACCTCCCATTGTAAAGGATTTCTAAGCAGCATTTTAGTGTGTCTGTCCTAGGACATCTTAGGGGATGAGCCTCGTGAACTCTCATATTACTTCACCAATCAGGTAAAGGAAGCTTACTATGAAATCTCATGAGAGTTAAGTCAAATCTCATGAGATCACAGTAAGAGTTCATGACCTCAGCACTGCTGATGCTGATTGGCTGCTGTTCATTTCTTCATTTTTTTTTTATTTTTACCTGCAGCTGGGAGCTGGTGAAGTATAACTTTTTACACAGAACTTACTCTGCTGAGCTGAGGAGATTGTGAGGTAAAATATCTTCCTTTTTTACATAAAAATGCTCAGGTGATATTTTCCTGTCAGCTTGAAATCAGTTTCAAGTGATTTAGCATATGAGTATTATGTCCCTTTAAGTAAGAGAAACCTTTTCAATGACTATATTATTTTATGCATAGGATAATATATCAGCAATTAATATGTGCATTTGAAGATTTGTATAAAATATACTAGATTTTTAATAGATTGGCCAAGTGCTGGCCTAGGGACATTTTACTCAGAAGGGGGGACTTGCCTGACTTTCTTATGTGAGGTAGCTTTTGAGATTTACTTGCAGTTGACTTTGATACCACGAGCAGCAAATAGACTTGTCTAGTAAAGCCAGTCTGAGAATACAACTAGAAATATGCTTGTACATGGGCTAGTGAGAGTAGACATAACTAGTGGTAATGTTATTAAGCATAACTGTGAAGAAAAGCAATTTTACATTTTAGCAAAGCACAAATTGTACATTTTAATCATGGAGGCCTGTGCTTTTTTGGGGGGAGAGGGGTTGCTTGTTCTATACATGAGCTGCACATCTTTTTAAGAATAGTGGCTCGCTGGCATTATAAAAGAGACTTGTGTGGTCTCTTATGCTTTTATAAAAATACAATTCTAGGGGTGATGGGCTCTATATGTTTGTGGGTGTTTAAATTACAGGTATTTATTTAGAGACCTGTGCAACAAATACACTTTTCGTAAAGTAATTCATATTCCCAATTTCTCATATAATCCCTTCTCTCCTTCTTTCTGATAAATTTCTTTTTTTCTCTCTGCCCTAATCTTTGTGCTATACAAATTGTATGCATTTTATGTTACTAAGAAAAAAAATCTATCTATCTATCTATCTATCTATCTATCTATCTATCTATCTATCTATCTATCTATCTGTCTGTCTGTCGGCCTGTCTGTCTATCTATCTATCTATCTATCTATCTATCTATCTATCTATCTATCTATCTATCTATCTGTCTGTCTGTCTGTCTGTCTGTCTGTCTGCCTGTCTGTCTATCTATCTATCTATCTATCTATCTATCTATCTATCTATCTATCTATCTATCTATCTATCTATATATCTGTCTGCCTGTCTATCTGTCTATCTATCTGTCTGTCTATCTATCAACCATCACTGTATGTCGATCTATCTATCTATCTATCTATCTATCTATCTATCTATCTATCTATCTATCTATCTGTCTGTCTGTCTGTCTGTCTGTCTGTCTGTCTGTCTGTCTGTCTGTCTGTCTGCCTGTCTGTCTATCTATCTATCTATCTATCTATCTATCTATCTATCTATCTATATATCTGTCTGCCTGTCTATCTGTCTATCTATCTGTCTGTCTATCTATCAACCATCACTGTATGTCGATCATCACTGTATGTTTATCTATCATTACTGTATATCTATTTATGACTGTGCATCCGTCCATCAATCTCTCTATCTATCATGAAATTCTAATTGCATCTTTTAACCAGCCACCATGTTGTCTGTAATATGTACTGAGTGGGGTACTGAAGCAGATTAATGGTGTCTGAGGATAGATTTTAGCAAATGCTAAAGGGCTGGCAGAGTATGTGCCGAACATAAAGACGCAAATGTATTTCACAGTCCTTGGGGCTAAAAATACACAATTGCTTGTATTTTTAGGAAGGTCAAGAAAAGCAAAAGGACCATTTGTCTGTGGCTTTGTGGCTCCATAATACCTACATTGCTAGTTGAATTTATGAAATCATTTCATCCAGAAGTCATGTGTAAATATCATCTGACGGTGATGAAAAAGCCTGAAGCTGAATTCTATGAGGCAGCACTGCAATGCAGTAGTTGTTTAAGTTCTAGTCATACTGTTTTATAATTAATGTTAAAAAGGACATTAAAGGGGAAATAAACACATAGCGATTACAAGTTTTTATCTGCATTCTTGCAATAAAAAAAACATCCTGGTGGAGTTTGAAAAGATTTTGAATGCAATATTACCTTGTTTGCTGCAATTGTTTTTTCACTCGGCCAAACTCCAACCACTAATTGTCTTATTTGGAGCAGCCTATCCAGACTTGTTACTAGGAGTAGACGAGGCTTGTCACGGTCAAAATGTTAGCAAACACTACAATCGTCTTACAGTTCTTATCTAATCATATCTGCTGAAATTAGAGACAATTATGTGGTTGTGTTAGGATTGTGAAGACCTGCCATCATGTGAACTATAAATTCCCATAATTTGGAAAACTCAGACTTAAATTAGAGGAAAGGGGTGGCAAAATAAATAATAAATGTATTTTGTTACTACAAATAATGAAACAATTTTTATTACAATCTGAAAGTGTTTGCTGTTCCTTTAACATAATTTTTCATACATGAATAGTATATCAGCCAGCAATTAAAGGGACACTGTACCCAAATTTTCTTTGTTCTCTTGCTATCATAATTTGAAAAAGAAGGGCATCTAAGCTTTTTTTTTGTTTTCAGTACTCTGGACAGCACTTTTTTATTGTGGAATGAATTTATCCACCAATCAGCAAGGACGAAACCCAGGTTGTTCACCAAAAATGGGCCGGTCATCTAAACTTACTTCTTGCATTTCAAATAAAGATACCAAGAGAATGAAGAAAATTTGATAATAAGAGTAAAATTAGAAAGTTTCTAAAATTTCATGCTCAATCTGAATCACGAAAGAAAATTTTTGGGTACAGTGTCCCTTTAAGCATGACATTGCAAAAGATCAGCATAACGATTGTGTATTGTACATCACATGTGAATTGTTTGTAGCCATTTTCCAAAAAATATAAATGAGTGCTTACATTGATCAAGCAATCACAGTGCTTCATGTTGCAGGTCAGTTGAAGGCAAAGCGAGTTAAAGGGAAAGTAAACACCTTGTAATTACAAGACATTTCTGTTGTGTTGCTATAAAAATAACTTATCAGCCAAGTCTTAACATTTGGAAAAAAATTAAAGGGACAGTAAAGTCATAATTAGACATTCATGATTTAGACAGAGCATACAATTTTAATCAACTTCCAATATACTTCTATTATTTAATTTGCTTCCTTCTCTTGTTATCCTTTGCTGAACGTTTTATCTAGGAAAGCTCAGGAGCATCAAAGAACCTAGGTTCTAGCTGCTGATTGTGGCTGCATATATATTCCGATTGTGCATTGGCTCACCCATGTGTTCAGTTTAGAAACCAGTAGTGCATTGCTGCTCCTTCAACAAATGATACCAAGAGAATGAAGCAAATTTGATAATAGAAATAAACTGGGAAGTTGTTTAAAATTGTATGTTCTACCTAAATAATTAAAGAAATTGTTTGGGTTTCGTGTCCCTTTAACTTCTTTTCTTCTATAATTATTTTTCAGTAGCCAAACTCCACCCACCCGTTTGCCTTATTTAGAGGTGCCAATCTGAGCTTTAGTGTGCAGACAACAAGGCTAGTAACTGTCATAAATTAGTACAAAGTGATTTTTTTGCAGTTGTTATCTGATAAGGTTGATTATGGACAGCTATGTAGCAGGGTTAGCCTTAATAAGCCAGCAGAGTGCATTTAAAATTCTGACAATTAGATATTGCTCAATTTACAAGGCTAAATTGCATCAAAAGGGTACAAACCAAGTAATATAAATATATATAAACACAGTATATATTAAAATATATTGCAAAATTATTTGATTATACATAGCTTAACATGTTATTTAAAAATCTCAGGGTGTTTACAGACAATTTAAATTAACGAAAGTGGGCATAATAAATAATTCAATTTATTTTAAAGGAATTTTTTTTTTTTTTTTTTACTAAACATAATTTTAATTATAATTTTACAGAGCATGACATTTTTGACATTTGAACCCACCTTTAAAAAATATTGACTGAAAAAGTAAATGGTATACAGAATATAAAACAATATGTAATTTGCAGCACAGCAACAATTCAGGACTGTGTTAAAAGAACATGAAAGTCAAATTTAAACTTCCATGATTCACAGAGAGCATTGCATGAAAGGGTTAGAAATTGTATCATATAATGACATCAATAAAACA
>NC_069502.1:621307997-621397997 GCF_027579735.1 Bombina bombina | reverse complement strand
TTTTTACTCTTTATGCAGACTTGTCTGCTTATATTATCTCAGGCTGATTACACAAAAGCAAGTCCAATTGAAAATTAACATTTTAGTACTCATAACTCAGATCCCCCACAGGGAGTGTGAATTCTTCAGTAGCTTCTTGATTACATATCTTTAATATAGCTAATACATTTTAAGTATAGGTGGGAATACAACAGGTAAACATAACCATTTCTAATAACAAAATAAAGGTAAATTATCTATTTGTAAACAATTTATTACACTCCAACAGGGAAAATGGATCATTGGGAATACATTTTAAGAGCAGAAAATGTTACAGCTCACTGTCCCTTTAAGGAAGATGACTGAACCTGAAGTTCCTACAGAGCTACAAACTGCATATATAGTAATCATATATAATAAAAGGCCTGGCCTTTGAGTCCCTAGCTGATCTGCGGCAGAAGTGAGCGTGGCCGGCATGAAGGGGATGTGGCCAGACGGGAATTGCTGTGAAGGGGGCATGGCCGGGCGATAGAAGGGAGAGAGATAGAGAGAGATAGAGAGGGGGGAGAGATAGAGAGGGGGAAGAGATAGAGAGGGGGAGGAGAGAGAGAGCAGAAGAGGGGGGATAGAGAGAGGGGGAGAGACAGCAAAAGAGAGAGGGGGAGAGAGACAGCAAAAGAGAGGGGGAGAGAGACAGCAAAAGAGAGGGGGGAGAGAGACAGCAAAAGAGGGGGGAGAGAGACAGCAAAAGAGAGGGGGTAGAGAGACAGCAAAAGATAGAGGGGGAGAGAGACAGCAAAAGAGAGGGGGAGAGAGACAGCAAAAGAGAGAGGGAGAGAGAGACAGCAAAAGAGAGGGGAGGGAGAGACAGCAAAAGAGAGAGGGGAGAGAGAGACAGCAAAAGAGAGAGGGGGAGAGAGACAGCAAAAGAGAGGGGGAGAGAGACAGCAAAAGAGAGAGGGAAATAGAGACAGCAAAAGAGTGGGGGGAGAGAGACAGCAAAAGATAGAGGGGGAGAGAGACAGCAAAAGAGAGGGGGGAGAGAGACAGCAAAAGAGAGAGGGGGAGAGAGACAGCAAAAGAGAGAGGGGGAGAGAGACAGCAAAAGAGAGAGGGGGAGAGAGACAGCAAAAGAGAGAGGGGGGAGAGAGACAACAAAAGAGAGAGGGGGAGAGAGACAGCAAAAGAGAGGGGGAGAGAGACAGCAAAAGAGAGGGGGAGAGAGACAGCAAAAGAGAGGGGGGGAGAGAGACAGCAAAAGAGAGAGGGGGAGAGAGACAGCAAAAGAGAGGGGTGAGAGAGCGCAAAAGAGAGGGGGGAGAGAGAGCGCAAAAGAAAGGGGGGAGAGAGAGCGCAAAAGAGAGGGGGGAAGAGAGCGCAAAAGAGGGGGGATAGAGAGAGCGCAAAAGAGAGGGGGGGAAGAGCGCAAAAGAGAGGGGTGGAGAGAGCGCAAAAGAGAGGGAGAGAGAGCGCAAACGAGAGGGGAGTGAGAGAGCACAAAAGAGAGGGGGAGAGAGAGAGAGAGCGCAAAAACAAGGGGGGAGAGAGCGCAAAAGAGAGGGGAAAGGGGGGGAGAGAGCGCAAAATAGATGGGGGGAGAGAGAGAGAGCAAAAGAGATGGGGGAGAGAGAGCGCGCAAAAGAGAGGGGGAGAGAGCACAAAAGAGAGGGGGGAGAGAGAGAGTGCAAAAGAGAGGGGGAGAGAGAGAGCGCAAAAGAGAGGGGGAGAGAGAGAGCGTAAAAGAGAGGGTGGAGAGATAGAGTGTAAAAGAGAGGGGGGAGAGAGCGCAAAAGAGAGGGGGGAGAGAGAGCACAAAAGAGAGGGGGAGAGAGCGCAAAAGAGAGGGGGGAGAGAGAGCGCAAAAGAGAGGGGGGACAGAGAGAGCGCAAAAGAGAGGGGGAGAGAGCGCAAAAGAGAGGGGGAGAGAGAGCTCAAAAGAGAGGAGGAGAGAGAAAGCTCAAAAGAGAGGGGGAGAGAGAGAGCAAAAGAGAGGGGGGAGAGAGAGAGAGAGCAAAAGAGAGGGGGAGGGAGAACGCAAGGGGTGGGACCGCTGTACTGCAAAAAATGGCCCGTGTGAACGGGCTTTAGGACTAGTATAATATAATGATATATAAGTAATACAACACAATAGTAACAACACTGATTAAAGTTCTCTTTTTGAAGTGATTATAACTCAAACTTCAATGCTGTTAGTGCAGTGCTAATTTCATATTATTATTATTATTATTATTATTATATAACATTTTTACATATATATTTTATGAATTTTGTGTTGTTTTTTCAAACATTGAAACCTTGAGACAGATCGGCAAGTTTGATAGGGTTACACTACTTTTTTATTGCTCTGAAAGTTGTGAAACCACTTGTAATGCCCAACTGCATTGCATTCACTGATAGTATAAGACTTATTTTAGACAGCAAACAATACATATTGTAGCATTACTTAAAATTCATGAAATACAACATAAAGCTGTTATTTCATTGAGTTCCCAATATTGGAAAATGTTTTTACTTTAGACTTTGTATGTAATACATAGCAATGTAGTTAGGATTATTTATTAATTGAAATAAACAGGTGTTTAATTAATTAGACATTAAACATCTCTTTCCAGACCTCCCAATTGTCCCTGATTATGAGCTATTTCCCTCTGAGACAGCCATATGTCCCTATTTGCACAAACAAAAACTGCCCAAACATGTCCACAAACTGCCCTGGCACACCCACAGACTGTCCAGACATGTCCATAAACTGCCTCGGCACACACACAAACTGCCCCGGCACACACACAGACTGTCCAGACATGTCCATAAACTGCCCCGTCACACACACACACTGCCCCGGCACACCCACAGACTGTCCAGATATGTCTATAAACTGCCCCGGCACACACACAAACTGCCCTGGCACACCCACTGACTGTCCAGACATGTCCATAAACTGCCCCGGTACACACACAAACTGCTCCAGTATACCCACAGACTGTCCAGACATGTCCATAAACTGCCCCGGCACATACACAAACTGCCAAGACATAACCACTAACCACTTAGAAATGCCCACAATCCCATCCACTTGTGACATAACTATTGTGTGCATAGTGCAGGCCATACATAAACATTATTTTCAGTTTACTCCCCTCTCTCCAATTTCTTGCTGCTCTTAATGTCTCCTGATTGGATAACTGTGATCTCTTTCTCCTGATTGGATAGCTGCTCTCTCTTTCTTCTTATTGGATGGCTGAACCTCTCTCTTCCCAACTTGCTAACTACTCCTCTCCCTAATTTGCTAACTGATCCCATGTTCCTCTGGTTGATTTATTTTTTACTTGTTTTACCTTCTGCATGGAGCTTAGGTGAGCAGAGAGCTTCATGATTATGGTAAATGTAAATTGGAGTAAGCCTGTTTAACTGGATGTTTGTCAGTATCACAGGTCTGCAAATGATCGGGTTTGTTTATTTGTGTTTGTATCTGCATATACAGTATGTGTGATGTCTTATGAGACGATGTGCTTTGCTTGTATTTGTGTGTGATCCTGTTTATACCTTGCATATGTGTGCAATCACTTTTGTATGTTGAATGTATGCATATGTGTGCATATATACTGATATCATAGTTGCCAATATTAAAAAAAAAAAAAATCCAGTGACACTTTGCAGCAAAGCAAGCAAGCTCTTACTGGACTATTAATGACCTACTGTTCAACTGCTCTGCCTACTCAGTTCTCTGATCAAAACACCCATTTGATAGTAATAGTATAATTTAGACTTATCCAAAGCCTATTACACAGATTACATCACCACACTCTTACACCTACCCCATAATATTGATACTACCAGTCTCTGAAACACATTCTGGTCATATGGTTATTACAAAATTAGGCAGAAAATAATATGTGAACCCCTTCAATAATAATAACAATATTCCAGTAGGAGTTTAATTTATATATATATATATATATATATATATATATATATATATATATATATATATATATATATATATATATAATGTATCTGTTGTATCGTGTTTGCATATATGAGTGATATCTTGCATCTGTGTTTGCATGTGTGTACCAGTTTGAGTTTATGTTTGCATGTGACATACCATATATCCATGTGTGTTTCTATGTATGTGTGTCATTATGTGTGTTTGTTTACATGTATACATATTTATTTTAATTTGTTCATATGGATGCGCATTGTCCCGTGTTTTTGCATGCATGTTCCCTATTTGTGTGTTCGCTTGTAGGCCAACCAGTGTTTGCGTTTGCATGTATGTACGTCAACCTGTTTTATTAAGTGTATGGGGGTGACTGAAAATGTATTTGCATGCATGTATGTATGTTGCTTATGCCTGTGTGTATGCATGTATGTGCAATATCTTGTTTGTTTGTATGCATGTGTGTCATCATCTGTATGGCATCCTGTGTCTTTATGTGAGTTTGCATGAATGTGTGTTATCCTGTAAGTGTTTTTTCATGGGTGCGGGGCATTCTATGTTTGTATGTATGTGTTATATCCTCTGTGTGTATTTTTACCTCCTGTGAGTATTTGCATGTGTGTGTTATGCTGTTTGTATTTGCATGTATGTGAGTAACTCCTGATTCCGGATTATTATCATACAGGGCTTGATAAATCGGCCCCTTGCATGTATGTCTGTTATCTTTTTGTATGAGCGTGACTGAAAATGTATTTTCACTTTTATGTGTATGAGACTGATGTTATATGTATGGAACTGACTATGTATGTATATGAGTTGCAGTGTGTGACTTACAGTGACACTGTTTGTGTGTGTGTATGTGTTACTGCATATATGAAATTGGAGATGTAAAATTGAAATTATGATAATTGAAAATGAAATGAAATTGAAAGTGTAAATAGAAATAAGCTTTATGTTTTGGCAAAGATACAATTAATTAAATTAAAACAGGAGATAGTGATATCTGCATGATTTCTACTGCAAATAATTACTATTGCCTTTAAAAAAAATGCAACTTTATAATTATGCTAGGTTAGTGCTTCAAAGAAATATCTGTTTTGGCCATGCTTTTAAATAGGCTGGAGAATCAATTACTGATTGTACTGATTTGTAACTAGAAATTAGCAGAAAAGAATCATCAGTCTTGCATCACGAGATGCAATGTTAAACACTTTGACATTGTAATATAAAATGTTTAATAATACAGTATGTGGTAATTCAACTTTGCAATATACTTTCACTATTTACCCCTTTTCCTGTAATTTAATCCAGAGCATTGGAAGTGCACATGGCAAGCTTCACAAGCCTCACATATCTGTCCCAAATGGCCTCGTCAGTAAAGAAACTCCAAAACAGTGGACATTTTGCTAAGAAGATATAGGCACGTAGTATGTGGAGTTTGGCCATTGACACATGATTGCAGCAAACAAGGTGTTAATGTAGTCATTTTTTTTTTCACCTGGCCTACAATGTTCAGTTATTGAGAGACAGCAGAAAAATCTTGCTATTGCAAGGAGTTTAATGTCCCTTTAAGAGATGTTGTGTATTATAAGTAATAGGTTTCATGGATTGAGCTTTCTTAAGATAGCAATGCAAAAGCTTTGGGTCTGTAAGTAAATAAACTAATTAATAACCTATCTAGTGTAAGAAGAGAAGCAAAACACAGAGATTCAAGCGTTTGCAAAAACAAGCGTTTACATGTCTCACCTTTTTTTTATTATTTATCTTGAGTTACGTAAGCAATGGGAGCAGAGCTGCTGTGGTCCAGGGCAAGGTCAGTTTGGGCTGTTTGTGTGGCTGATGTGGAGTCATGGTGGGATTGAAGTCTGGCTGGGTAGCCCTAGATAGAGTCAAAAGGGGGTTTGCAGATTTAGATGGGTGGGCCAGGGTGGAGTCAGGAAGGTCTGGGGTTGTGACTTGATGGGCAGGGTGGAGTGATGGAGGTATGCGGGTGAAGCTAGAGGGCCAGGCGTGGCATTTGGGAAGTTTAGGGGTGGGAATGGGTATCCAGGGTTGTCTAGGGTCTGATTGGATGGCTCTGAACAGAGTCATTGTAGACTGGGGTTGTAACTGGATGGCCATGGGTTGGGTTAGGGATGTTTAGGACTTGGCTACATGGGCAGGGAGGTGTGTGGGTTTGGCTGGATAGCCAGGGTGGTCTGTGGGTGTAGCCTGCTGGTTAGTGGATATGAATCTGGGACATATAATAGGAAAGGAATGAGGCGGGAGGGACAGTAGGACAGAGCTCACAACCCAAGAGCATCCCACAGAATGTGGGACAGTTTGAAGCTCTATAATAAAAAGGAAATATAATTTCAAACTAATAGAACCGTATAGCCCACTATATTGTGATATTGTGGCAAATAATGAAGAGAAAGATCACTTCCTAAAATATAAAAATTGCAAAACGTAGATTCTATTGTACAATTTAGATTTTACTAAGTTTCCAATTCTATTAACCAATCACAGTGTAAAACATCAAACTATGCTCGTTGTGTTGAAAAAAAAAATACAGCTTGAAACAACTGGTCCAAATTCAAAAGGTCATTATTGTACAATCAAGCAGGATTACAACAGAGTGACAGCATGTCATCACTTTACAGTAACACAAGCTGGCACGCAAAATCAAATAAGAACAGTGTCTCTTTATAGCCCCAAATTGTCCCATGTGCTGTGCTTTGAGCCAATCCCGTATCTTCACATGTAGGCAACTTGTGGTCTTCTTATCTCGTCCATACAGCACTTGGGTGGTTTACTTAACACTAGAAGTTTATATTTTTGCAAACACAACAGAATAGCTGAACTGACAAAAAAAAGTGTATTGTTCTTAAAGCTATTAGCATCAATTTAATATAAAGTACAGGGCAAAACATTTCTCACCGTTTTAATAATTTTATTATCACATATCATTATCTATTACCTTGCATTTATTATGACGCCTGTATTACTTTGTGTTTCTCATTTGACTAACTCACAGCCTGCCTACCTGGAAATGACCCCTTAGACAGACTGTATATATCACCGAGTATACAGATAAGCTGCATAAACAGTGGGATGCTGGGCATCCATTCCAGACTGTCTACATAGTGACCATTTCCTCTAAGCATTAACACATCTTTATTGGTAACACACAAACACAAAATATGCAATCTCTATCTAATCAGAAAACAACAGAAGCCAGAACTGCATCCCATCACAGGCCTAGGTCCAAATCCTGTAGTAGGCCCAAAGCTGATGAGGTGCAATTGTGGGATCCCCTCACAGAGATGAGATCCTCCACCTGTCTCCTAGAATGACTGGAGGGTCTGCAGGGGAGGTAGGTAACTGAGCTAGGTTATCAGATGGTCATCTCTGTGGCTGTTGTATCATCTCCCTAAACAATAGGTATCTTCATCTTTTTGCTGCAACAAGAAACACAAATCATTAACAATTTCCAGACAATTAGGCACATCAAAATTAATCCTATCACTACCACTATGGGTTTTAAAAGATTTGTAAGCATATTGTTAAACCAGGTTCCAATGGATCCCATCCATGATACTAGCGTATTTATTCATTCTATTTGCTAGCTCAATTCCCCAACCTGTCCAGGCAGGGAACCACATCCAGGCTTTATCTGCAGATGAGAATAATTCTCACTTATACCTTGTTTCCCCTAGGGATGTTTCAAACACTGAAATATTTGAGCGTGTTCTAATGGCTGGTTCAACTCTTCCTATGGTACAGTTACCCCATGCTCCTATGGGAAGCCATGAGTAGGCTTTGTTACCACAAATATAATAGAGTCCTTGTTTCAAGACCCTTGGAATCATCTTACCATGTTTTCCCAGCCATAGTTGAAACCATACCATATTGTGATATAGCTGAGGTTGACAGCTCCAGTCATTATTGTCTGTCTATTCAGGACAGGTACACCTGAGGGCACACAAAGCTTTTAACATTGAACAAAAACATACACTGTTACAATCAGCATTTACTGTATCGCATGGTGCTTTGTTAGGTTCCATGTTAAATGCTACGGTACAGGGGTGTATTATGGCCTAGGCCAACAAGGCCGGTGCCTAGGGCAGCAGATTTGGCATGGGCAGCACATCTGTCCTATCCTCTCTCTAAAAGCCAGCATACAGTACAGTGAGCGATAAAGTGCAGGCTTTTACAGAGAAGACAAGGAACATGTGCTGATTAAGATCACTCTTCACAGGCAGTGCTACTTTAAACCATTGCTTCATTTAGAGCCGCCGGCATTTTTGCAGTGGAAGCGTTTTTGGTGAAAAACTTGACCGGCAATATGTTTCCAAGATGAGGCTGGAGGAGAAGACCTTGTGCCGATATGCTGCCTCCCCTTATCAGCTGTGGTGGGTCTGCGAGCGCAGTGCTTATTGCAGGTCTTAGCAGCTAACAGACGGGATGCATCTGTGCACTGCTTAGATCAGCTTGCGATGTCTAATCATAAACGCTCATTGATAATGTATGTTGGCTACTAATAGCTAGCTTTCTCTGCATTCATGAACCCATGGAGTAAATAGGAAACGGACACTTAAAAAGTTTCATTACTTGAATAATGGTAATTACTGTATGTTGTTGCATTTGAAGGGCAGTGGTTGTTTCAAAGTGTATTCTTCTTTCCCTCCCTTCCTCTCTCCCTTCTTTCATTTCCTCCTTCCCTTCCTCCCTCAACTCACTCCCTCCCCCCCTCCCTCCCTCGACTCACTCCCTTCTTTCTTTCCCTCCCTCCCTTTTTTCTCTAAACTCCATCCCTTGCTCCCTTCTTTCACTCCTTTATTTCCCTCACCACTTTTCTCTTCTCCCTTCCTGCTTTCCCTTCCCTCCCTTTTTTCCACTCCCCTTCTTTTCTCTCCCTTCTCTCAGGGAGAAAATAGTATGAGATACATGCAATTCAACCCACCTGTATGCAAGTGTTTTGCTAGCCCATTTTCTTTTTAATTGTTATAAAAAAAACAAAAAACATTTTACACAATGACCCCAAAAAATATTAAGTGGAAAAAAGGCCTAAAACCTTTGAGGGGGCAGCAGAATGTTGAGTGCCTAGGGCAGCACAAAATATAAATACACCACTGCTAAGGTAGCATTTCTACAATCTGTTTCCCCCAAGTATACCTTGGGCAAACTGACTATGCAATCCTTTATGTTGGATATGTGATTGGCCCTAGACACATTGTTGGTGTAGAAATTATACCAGCAAGTTCCAAGTATTTACCTTGGTCTGAGAGAGCATTATGAACAGAGTGATTTATATCTATTTGAACATCATAGCTGTGATCTGTCATATATAAATCATTCATTGATATTGGTAAACCTACTAAAAGGGATTCCTTAATGATTAGCAGGAACATGAGTGCATATCTAGCAGTTTGTGGCATTCAGCTGCTTGGCTGTTTGTTGATGTAAAAGCCAGATGGAATTTGTCCGTTTGTCATCCTCAACTGGTGCATAAAGGTATAAAACACAAAGAAAAGGACAAAGAGAAAAGCAGGACAGTATATGCATTTTGGTAGTTTGTTAACCCTCTTCGTCCCCAGTGGCCTCACCCTTTTGACACAGGTTCTTATCACCGACCTGGATGTCCACCTTCTAACAGTGGGAGGCGTGTATTCAGTTTGGTTTCCCTTCCACTTTGACTGAGGTGGGTGTGGTCAGTAACGCAGTCAAATGGGGGCTCTAGGTGTCTCCTCACGTATCTTCCCTTCACCACCCAGTCTCCAGGGTACAGGTGGTGAGTTCCAGTTATTTTTTTCTGGATCTGTTAATAAAGAGAAAACTTTTCCATGCAAATTGGTCAGTTGCTCATGCAGCTGGACAACATAATCAGTTAGAGAAGCATACTGCCCATGTAATTCTTGTGGTAAGAAAAGGCCTGTTAGTGGTGGACTACCAAACAAAAACTCAAATGGTGAACTCAAATGGTGAAAGATCATGCTTTCCCTTTGGGGTGTGTCTTACTGCAAAGAGCTCTAAAGGTAAGGCTTGTACCCAAGTAAGTTTTGTCTGCTCACAGATCTTGGCTATTTTATTTTTTAAAACACCATTTGCTCTGTCTACTTTCCCAGATTATTGTGGGTGGTAAGGAGTATGGAGATGCTGGTTAGTCTGCAACCCTTTCATCATTTCTGCAAACACTTGCCCAGTAAAATGAGTCCCTCGATCAGATTCTACTGTTTCAGGTAGACCATATCTGCACACAATTTCAGTTATCAGCTTTTTGGCTGTTACACATGCCGTTGCCTTGGCAACCAGCCAGGCCTCCACCCAAGAGGAAAACATGTCTACACACACCAAAACATACTTATAGACACCACATTTGGGCAGCTGAGTGTAGTCTATTTGCAGTCTTTGGAATGGGTAGTCAGGTTTTAAAAGGTGTTTCATCTCCACCTTTGTCAATTTACCTGGATTGTATTTAGCACAGATCATGCATTTCTTGCACCATTCAGTTGCAAATTGTGAGAAACCTGGTGCAAACCAAAATGTATTAACACTTGCAATCATTCCCCCTTTGGAAACATGGGAAGGGAGATGAGATAGACTGGCTAAAATGGGATATAGCACTGGAGGTGCACACAATCTACCATCCCCATGTTTCCAAACCTTATTCTCCAGTTTGCAACCAGCGTTTTTCCACTTGCTCTGAGTTAGGGAACCTGTTTGGTTTTGTAGGGTTTTTAAAACATCCATCGTCAAATTCTGCACAGTTTCAGAGGACTGTTGGAGTATCATGAGAGCTGCCTTCTTGGCTGCTTCATCTACCCTATTATTACCCATAGTAATAGGATCTTTTGCTCGCTGATGTGCCTGGCATTTTCATAACAGCTTCTGATCTTTTGAGAATGCTGCGGGCTGCTCCAGTGTCCATGGGACATGTTGGGTAACATTACTGTCTGCCTGACCATTTGTGCCTGGGATCAATTGTTCTCTGACAGGGTAAGCAGAGGCCCGAGGTGAAAAAAGTTCCTGTCATTCTGCTTACCCCCTCAAAGTCCACTTTGGGAATAATTAGGAGTTCTCCCTCCACCCCACAAAATACTTTTTCCTCCCCTTGGGGCATACAGATCTTGTCATGAGGTGGTATAGGGCACAAATGATGGGGCAGTGACCTTATCTTGGGGTTCAACATATAAAGGGGGTATAAAGGAAGAGTAGATTGCAAACCACCAGTGGGGGACACCGTGGTTAGGCTAGCAGGAGTCTTTGGTCTGGCCCCTAGGTCTATTAGGGCCTCTGCATTGTCCACGGTATGCTCCACTAGAGAGACTGCAAGCTGCTCTATCTGTTCTGCCTCTTCCCTATCTGATTCTGACTGACTTCCCCCTCCCAGCAGGTCTGGTCTCCCTAATACACAGCAGAGGCCAATACAGGCGTACTTCTAATAGGGGGCGCTATCTGCAAAGGATGCAATGTTACTTGTGTATCTATACAAATGCTCATGCATATATACCCTATTTAACACATTCCTTTAAAAAAATTCCTTTTTAACAAAGAACTGTTTACAATGCATATAAAAAGAGTATATATATATATATATATATATATATATATATATATTTATTTATATATAAATATATATATAGGCAAAGGAATAAGTCTCTATAGAAAAGTATCCCAATATGGGTCCCAGTGAAATGGATATTCCAAACAGACTATTGTCAGGAAGGTCTGTTTCTCCAAAATAGGGACATCAATCACCGATGTTGGCAGCACTCTCTTTACACCTTAGTGTCAGATAATATAAGACAAAATATAGAAAAGAGAGAGGCGTCTGTGTGTATCAATAGCAGAAAAAATGAGGATACAGAAAGAACCCCTGATACAGGGTACTCACATTTCCTTGGAGCACTCAGACACTGCTATTAGGCGCAGACTGGGTATTTAGGAAAGCAACCCAGCTAACTGATCTCCTGGATACAGGAACCCAGGCAACACAGGAACACAAGAATGCTAGAATCTCCAATGCTTGATACTCCCAGTGGCAGTGATTGGTGTATAATAGGCAGTGCAAAGTTCCAATTTAAAAAGTAAAAACGATTTATTAAAATATCATACAAAGTAAAAACAGGAACCAGAAAGGTAGGGTATGCTAGCTGACCCTCCTTACAATTTGCTACGTGTTTCTCAGCGCTTCAAAACGGGTTTCTCAGCAATACAAACGCCGGTAGAAACACCATTTTGAAGCTGTGAGAAACACGTAGCAAATTGTAAGGAGGGTCAGACACAAAGGCGCCGGTGATCTCCTGTCCTCAGGTTCCAGGCCTGGCTCCGTCCAGAATCACTTTCAAAATGTTAACGAAAAAAATACAACTTGAATCAACTGGTCCACATTCAAAAGGTTATTATTGTACAATCAAGCAGGATTACAACAGAGTGACAGCATGCCATCACTTTACAGTAACACAAGCTGGCTTGCAAAATCTGATAAGAACAGTGTCTCTTTATAGCCTCAAATTGTCCCATGTGCTGTGCTTTGAGCCAGTCCAGAGTCTTCACACATAGGCAACTTGTGGTCTTCTTATCTCGTCCATACAGCACTTGGGTGGTTTACTTAACACTAGAAGTTTATATTTTTGCAAACACAACAGAATAGCTGAACTGACAAAAAAGTGTATTGTTCTTAAAGCTATAAGCATCAATTTAATATACAGTAAAGCACAGGGCAAAATGGCAGCGTTACATATTTTTCTCTAGCAGATGCTAAGGAAATGCTCATAGGTGTTGAATTTTTATATCGACAGTTACAGGTTTTGCTCCATGTTTAGGCCACTTAAAGGAACAGTCTACCATAGAATTGTTATTGTTTTAAAAGATAGATAATCCCTTTATTACCCATTCCCCAGTTTTGCATAACCAACACATATACTTTTTACCTTCTTCCAGCCCCCTGATCACATGACTGTGACTGTTTATTATCTATTGTGTTATATTTAGCATTGTGTTGTGCTAAATCTTAAATAACCCCCTGTGCCTGAACACAGTCGGCTAGATTTGGAGTTTTGTCGGTAACGACCCGAAAAACTAACGCCGGCTTTTTTCTGGCCGCACCATAAAAATAACTCTGGTATTGAGAGTCCACATAAAGGCTGCGTTAGGCTCCAAAAAAGGAGCGTAGAGCATTTTTAACGCAGCTTCAACTCTCAATACCAGAGTTGCTTACGGACGCGGCCAGCCTCAAAAACGTGCTCGTGCACGATTCCCCCATAGGAAACAATGGGGCTGTTTGAGCTGAAAAAAAACCTAACATCTGCAAAAAAGCCGCGTTCAGCTCCTAACGCAGCCCCATTGTTTGCTATGGGGAAACACTTCCTACGTCTGCACCTAACACTCTAACATGTACCCCGAGTCTAAATACCCCTAACCTTACACTTATTAACCCCTAATCTGCCGCCCCCGCTATCGCTGACACCTGCATTTTATTTTTAACCCCTAATCTGCCGCTCCGTAAACCGCCGCTACTTACATTATCCCTATGTACCCCTAATCTGCTGCCCCTAACACCGCCGACCCCTATATTATATTTATTAACCCCTAATCTGCCCCCCTCAACGTCGCCTCCACCTGCCTACACTTATTAACCCCTAATCTGCCGAGCGGACCGCACCGCTATTATAATAAAGTTATTAACCCCTAATCCGCCTCACTAACCCTATAATAAATAGTATTAACCTCTAATCTGCCCTCCCTAACATCGCCGACACCCAATCAGCCAATAGAATGCGAGCTCAATCTGATTGACTGATTGGATCAGCCAATCGGATTGAACTTGATTCTGATTGGCTGATTCCATCAGCCAATCAGAATATTCCTACCTTAATTCCGATTGGCTGATAGAATCCTATCAGCCAATCGGAATTCGAGGGACGCCATCTTGGATGACGTCCCTTAAAGGAACCGTCATTCTTCAGTTGGACGTCGCCGGAAGAAGATGGGCCCGCGGTGGAGGTCTTCAGGATGGAGCCGGTCGTCATCGGATGAAGATAGAAGATGCCGCTTGGATCAAGATGGTTGCCGGTCCCGATCGCCTCTTCTTCCCGGATAGGATGAAGACTTTGGAGCCTCTTCTGGACCTCTTCAGCCACCGGATGATGGATCGCCAACCCCCGCTTGGGTTGGATGAAGATTTTGGAGCCAGGACGGATCGGTGATACCTGGTGAGGTGAAGACAAGGTAGGATGATCTTCAGGGGCTTAGTGTTAGGTTTATTTAAGGGGGGTTTGGGTTAGATTAGGGGTATGTGGTTGGTGGGTTGTAATGTTGGGGGGGGGTATTGTATGTTTTTTTTTACAGGCAAAAGAGCTGAACTTCTTGGGGCATGCCCCGCAAAGGGCCCTGTTCAGGGCTGGTAAGGTAAAAGAGCTTTTAACTTTAGTAATTTAGAATAGGGTAGGGCATTTTTTATTTTGGGGGGCTTTGTTGTTTTATTAGGGGGCTTAGAGTAGGTGTAATTAGTTTAAAATTTTTGTAATATTTTTCTTATGTTTGTAAATATTTTTTTTTTTTTGTAACTTAGTTCTTTTTTATTTTTTGTACTTTAGCTAGTTTATTTAATTGTATTTATTTGTAGGAATTGTATTTAATTAATTTATTGATAGTGTAGTGTTAGGTTAATTGTAGGTAATTGTAGGTAGTTTATTTAATTAATTTATTGATAGTGTAGTGTTAGGTTTAATTGTAACTTAGGTTAGTATTTATTTTACAGGTAATTTTGTAATTATTTTAACTATTTTAGCTATTAAATAGTTCTTAACTATTTAATAGCTATTGTACCTGGTTAAAATAAATACAAAGTTACCTGTAAAATGAATATTTATCCTAAAATAGCTATAATATAATTATAATTTATATTGTAGCTATATTAGGATTTATTTTACAGGTAAGTATTTATCTTTAAATAGGAATAATTTATTTAATAAGAGTTAATTAATTTCGTTAGATGTAAATTATATTTAACTTAGGGGGGTGTTAGTGTTAGGGTTAGACTTAGCTTTAGGGGTTAATACATTTATTAGAGTAGCGGTGAGCTCCAGTCAGCAGATTAGGGGTTAATAATTGAAGTTAGGTGTCGGCGATGTTAGGGAGGGCAGATTAGGGGTTAATACTATTTATTATAGGGTTAGTGATGCGGATTAGGGGTTAATAACTTTATTATAGTAGCGCTCAGGTCCGCTCGGCAGATTAGGGGTTAATAAGTGTAGGCAGGTGGAGGCGACGTTGTGGGGGGCAGATTAGGGGTTAATAAATATAATATAGGGGTCGGCGGTGTTAGGGGCAGCAGATTAGGGGTACATAAGGATAATGTAGGTGGCGGCGCTTTGCGGTCGGCAGATTAGGGGTTAATAAGTGTAGGCAGATGGAGGCGACGTTGAGGGGGGCAGATTAGGGGTTAATAAATATAATACAGGGGTCGGCGGTGTTAGGGGGAGCAGATTAGGGGTACATAAGGATAACGTAGGTGGCGGTCGGCAGATTAGGGGTTAAAAAAAATTATTCGAGTGTCGGCGATGTGGGGGGACCTCGGTTTAGGGGTACATAGGTAGTTTATGGGTGTTAGTGTACTTTAGAGTACAGTAGTTAAGAGCTTTAGAAACCGGCGTTAGCCCAGAAAGCTCTTAACTACTGACTTTTTTCCTGCGGCTGGAGTTTTGTTGTTAGATGTCTAACGCTCACTTCAGACACAACTCTAAATACCGGAGTTAGAAAAATCCCTTTGAAAAGATAGGATACGCAATTGACGTAAGGGGATCTGCGGTATGGAAAAGTTGCGGCTGAAAAGTGAGCGTTAGATCCTATTTTGAGTTACTCCAAATACCGGCGGTAGCCTAAAACCAGCGTTAGGAGCCTCTAACGCTGGTTTTCACGGCTAACGCCAAACTCCAAATCTAGGTCACAGTTATCTATATAGCTCACGTGTACTTTCTGTCTCTTTGTGTTGAAAAGAGATTTAAAAAGCATGTGATAAGAGGCAGCCCTCAAAGGCTTAGAAATTAGCATATGAGCCTACCTATGTTTAGTTTAAACTAAGAATACCAAGAGAAAAAAGCAAATTTGATGATAAAAGTAAATTGGAAAGTTGATTAAAAGTCCTATCTGAATAATGAAAGTTTAATTTATACTAGACTGTTCCTTTAATACAGAGTAATATTGTTATATATTAAAGGAACATGGAAGTCAGCAGTAAACTTGATATGATAAAATTTACTTTTTTTGTATTGTGTTGATATTTAGCTCTCTTGCATCAGAGCATACTGAGAAATGCTCAGGAGCAGCCAGTGTTTTCAGCATGACAAGTAAAACATTGTTGCAAATGCTGCTGTTGTATTGCATGCACACTCCTGAGTATACCTTGACATGCTGCTATGGAGCTGAGAGTTTCAACACAGGATACAAATAGAAAGAGTTTAAGAGGATAACATAAGTATATTAGATTATTATTTTTTTAATTGTACACTTTGGACCAGATTACAAGTGGCACGCTATCCAACTTTGTCATTTACATGCTAACTGCGTTCAAAGTAAACTTTTAACACTGCTGGGTTTGCATTCGTACTACAAGCTGAATATAAAAAGTGAGCATGCAAGCGAAAGTCTTATGCATGCTAACTTCAGGACTTCGGATACCATGGACACGTTAACTTTTTCTCCCCATAGATTTCTATGGGGCGTGCTTTAAAAAAATCCTAACTTAAAAAATGAATTAAAAATTATACTGCATTTTTAAACGTATTTGACTGGGAAGGGCTCAAAAGTTTATAGATATGAGTATACATGTGTGTGTATATACATACATATGTCTATATACGTGTGTGTATGTATGTAGCTATCTATGTGTGTGTGTATGTATATATATATATATATATATATATATACTAGTTGTGGGATCCAAGCACTCACTGTTAGTAGTATTGCCTGGGTGCACTCTATGGTAGGTAGGTAGAAACTTCTCAAAAGAAAAGGAACTCACAGGTCTTAATAAGCATAAAGATTTTATTAATTCATAGGTTCATAGGCTGACCGCTTCACTCAGAGGATTACTGAGAACAGACTTGACAAAGGTCCCTGTGAGGACCGAAACGTTGACTGAACCTATGAATTAATAAAATCTTTATGCTTATTAAGACCTGCGAGTGCCTCTTCTTTTGAGAAGTATATATGTATATATACACACACACATATAGACATATGTATGTGTATATATATATATATATATATATATATATATATACTGTGTGTGTATATATATATATATATATATATATATATATATACACACACACACACATATCACATATATATATATATATATACATATGTATGTGTATGTATGTATATATATATATATATATATATATACTGTGTGTGTGTGTGTATATATATATATATATATACACACATAATAGTCCTTTCTAGTTCATACACCTTGTCATATACCATATTTATTTTAACCCTTATAAAACATTTGTATTAATATTTTATTGATATTTATATTAGTGTAAATATGAGTGTAATAGTTTATTTCCATATATTTTGGATGTGTTTAAGGAACTTTTTTACCCTTACAGTTTACACTAGGTCTCCAGTCACACTAATTCTTCTAGCGCGGTTTGTGTTTGAGTGTAACCTTTTCCTTTCAACTTGTAATATGTGTGCTAGTTAGCACTTTCACAATATTGCTTATAATGTCCCCCATTAACATTAGTGCGTCACTTGTAATCTAGCCCAATGACGACAGTGTTTGCTATAAACATTGTTGCAAACACTGCTGGCAGATGGCTAAAGACGTGCACACTCCTGAGTTTACTTACTCTACAACAAAGCATACCAAGAGATCTAAGCACAATAGATAAAATACATACATTGAAAAGTTATTTCAAATATCATGCTCTATTCAATATATTTACTTTACTGTCCCTTTAAAATGGCTTGTATGCTCCACTGGAAAAAATAAACCATTTTAGTTGATGTTTTTTTTTAAATTTCTTTTTCTATACATATAATATTCCTGCTAGATGAGAAAAATGCTAAGTGGTACCTTTTCAGTCATCCAGAATTGATTTCTAAGCTTTTATGTATTCTAGCTAATTTTTGCTGCACTGTCTAAAAGCCACTAAATAACAGTAATGCTGAGGCACAGATCATAAATTTCTGTGCCACTTCATTTTGTTTAAATAATTATAATTCTTTTTTTTTTTTTTTGACAAATGAACTATATTTAAAAGCATTGGGTGTATTTATCAGAAGGTTGGATGTGCATAAAGCTTTTAGCAGATAGTTGCCAGACATACACTTAGTATATAAGACTGAAGACAGACATAGGCTGGTGGAATCTTGCACATGTGTCATTTGCCATGTGAAATGAAAGATTCATTAGCTGGTAATCTCTTATCTGACATTGTCTAGTCACTATCATGAGCTCCTTTATTTGGAAAACAAAATAGTTGTAAATGTAATCTGATTTTTGTATGTTTGTTGCAATCAGGTATCTGATGGTTTATTTGAAAAACCAATCTACTGTGTTTATGAATAAGTATTACAAAGGTTGCACTGGTGCTTAGATTTTTGGCTACAGCGCAACCTTTTTTGCAAGCCCTCTTCTTGAAGAAATTATGTACCCTACAATAACTGTTTCTTACAAAATGTTTTAGTGATGTGTTAAGCAGCTATAGCCAACTATTTTATCTATGATGATAGAGAAAATAGATTTCTGTTATCACATCAAATTATTGACTGTCAATCTAATTTATTATAATTATAATAGGTATAATGGTTAATGTATGCATGACATAATGTATCAAAGTGGTGGCTCTGCACAACATAGTAAATCAGTGGTGGGCTTACATAATGAATGAAATGGTGGTGACAATATGTAAAACACACAAACCTGGAGGAAGGATGACCTCTTTTCTTATTTACCATAATACCTAGACTGGTACAAGCATGTATAACAGGAAAATTTGCCAAGCTGCAGGCAGACAAGCTCTCAAGCAGAGAACCTGTCCATCTGCATCACCACTTTGCAGAAGAGCTCTGTTGTTTATTCTGGCCCCCTGCTCTGTCGGATCAGGTCCGCAAGACATCGCTGAATGCGGAGAGCAATACACTCTCTGTATTCAGCATTGCACCAGCAGCTCTTGTGAGCTGCTGGTGCAACGCCACCCCCTGAAGACTCGCAGCCAATCGGCGCCAGCAGGGGGTGTCAATCAACCTGATCATACTCAATCGGGTTGAATTGTGGCAATATCTGTCCGCCTCATCAGAGCAGGTGGACAGGGTTATGGAGCAGCGGTCTTTGTGACCGCTGTTCCATAACTTGTGTTTCTTGCGAGCCTGCAGGCTCGCCAGAAACACGGGACTTCAAGCTCCATACAGTGCTTGATAGATAGGCCCCTGTGTGTTACAGACTTACTCTTGCAAACCTGAACTGCAAGTTCTCAAAAGCTGTGAATGCATTGCGATCATTTTTTCAAGCCCTACAATAGATCACGTTAACTTGCAGTGGATTACTGGCAAATTTTGGCCAGGGGACCAGTACAAAACACATTTTGAAAAGTGTCACTGTATAAAGATGATAATGAACATTTATACACTAATAAACACAACACTCTGCACTACATAATAATTCAAGGCATCAAAACACTAATAAACATGCTGCACTGTATTAGTAATGCAAAGTATACACTGATAACATACAGGTTTTTTGTAAGAATATATTTGTATAAATAGCCAAAAGTGCAGTGTAATTTGGACATAAATATTTGTTACTATCAAAATTAGGTGAGACACCTGTCACAGGACACACTTTTGCAAAACACTGCCCTAGATCTACAGACACAGTTCATTGGCCTTTCCTTTGTCCTAATAGACTAATAAGTGACAGTAAATGCCTTTGCAATTTATTAACTGTAAATTTTAATCTCATAAATCTAAATGCTTCAGATAAACATCAAGTGGTATTTTTCTTTATTTGTTAGATCATGTGTGATAGAATAAAATAATCTGGTAGCAATCAAATTTTGTAACTGAACATGTATGGATTTATAATATATTAAGCTATTTCATTAGAGATATTACAAAATAAGCACATTTTCTGTACAATGTGAGATAAATCACAAATTAGAGATAACATGGGAGCTGGAGTCACTTGCCTTGCTGGAATGATCTGAGCGCTTATTGAATCAACATTAGTGCTTTTTGTAATGCACTGAGTGTACTAAAGTGCTATTTTATCATTTTGATTCATAAGCAAATAGAATTTTTAGTTAACAGCATTACACCATTTACTAAACCAATTTATCTTCAAAGTATTATATTATGTCTCTTTAGAACCCTTACTGAGTCTGCCCTCATTGCTATGCATTCTTCTTTAGACGTTTTAGTCTCCAGGTTCTGGACTCCAGTCACCATAGCCTGTTAAATAAGACATTGTAGAGAGGTATTTTAGAAAGAGATGTAGAGGTAGATTTACCAAGCAGTGGATGCTGCAATCTACCCCCAATGTTTCCAGCTTGCCAGTTAGTTAAGAACAGCGGTCATAAGACTGCTGCTCCTTAACTCGTCCACCACCTTTTAGGTGCCGGATTGCAATCATCCCAATCAGATATGATCGGGATGATTGACACCCCCCTGCTAGCGGCTGATTGGCCGTGAATGTGCAGGGGCAGCATTGCACAAGCATTTCACCAGAAATGCTTATTAGAAAATTGGAAAGAGTGGGGATGTGCTCCAGATAGAGCTAAACTGTCTGCCTATGGTGTATAAGTATGAACAAATAAGAATAATGTATTAAAAGTAAATACAATATTCTACTTAATAACAAGCTAATAATAATAATAATAATAAATCTAATACATATATAAATAAAACAGATGCTGGCATCTAAATGTTAAAATATAACACTTTGTTCACAATAAAAATGGCCAAAAAACATTAAAGTTAAAAAATCGCTAGCGTTCTAGGCATAAAAATGTCAGATAGTGCTTCTTAAGTGGCACACAATTGTGTTTCAAAGTTGGTCTGTGAGATATCAGACTGATTATAAATCCAGCATTTATAACTTTGAGAGTACCTGTGCCCTTGCGCTTGATAACATTGGGTTTCTGAGCACGTCGTCTGAGTTTATAAGAGAAAATCTCCAGATTACACTGCATGTGTAAACGCTGGGTGGTCTGAAAGCTCGGTCAGTAACGGTATGAAGGAATGTCCCGATCACGTGACTTCTGATCCTCTTTTACAATTGGTTGTTTGGACCACACTTGAGCTGTTTCTGAAAAAAGGATATTTTGTAGCCTTGTAACCATTATTATAATTGCAGTCCAAAGAAGAGTGGGCGATCTTCTTCCACTCTAGTATTTGGTTCGAATTGTATGGTTAACTGCCCAGAAGGAGAGGTTAGTAAGAGCGCCACAACAGACGTTTTTAAAGCCACTTGTAATGTACACAAAGTTCTTAATAAACCTGTTCTGCTCTAAATACTCCTTGTAACAATTCTGAAATGAAAGTATATCAGTGTATTAAGAGTGCCTCAACAGGTTTTAAGCAATAAACACTTGTTACAAACACAAAGTGTTTCTTGTCCCTGTCATGCTCTTACTGATTGATAACTTCTCTTATAAATGTTTGGTGAGCAAATCTACGCATTTCGGCAGTTACAGTAACTGTCAAAACGCATAGATTTGCCCACCACTTCCATACCAGAAATGCTTGTGCAATGTCGGTATTTAGCAATTTCGGACGGACATGATTCGCTACAGCGAATCATATCCACAAGGCATTTGATAAATTGGCCCCATAGTGTCTGGACTTTTATCTGCTTGATTGCCATGTTCAGCACTTTGTTGACCTCCACAACCCACCTTGATTGTGATGAAATAAAAATATTTGTTGTCCATGTCATCTCAAAATATCATCCAAAATGGAAGTGCTTAATGCCTCTGGTGGGGGTTCTAGTGGAGCCCATATCTCTCAGCCTCAAACTTCTTAGCGCAGCATGCAAACATTGTGCAGTTTTCATTTCATGGAGCATGTCAAGGTGAATTTAGTTTTGTGATGTATTATTTTACTTTGCTGACAAGTTTAGTTGTGCTGACTTTTTTCCCTAATAATTATTTAAACCTTAGGGATTATGAGAATAGCGTGTTGTGCATTTCATCTCCATCAAAAAGATCATCCAATAAGGAAGTGTTTAAAGTTACAGTTACACTTTTGCATAACCAACATTGTTACATTAATATACTTTTTACCTCTGTGATTATCTTGTATCTTTTATCTTATGCAGACTGCCCCCTTATTTCAGTTATTTTGACAGACCTGCATTTCAGGTATTAGAGCTGACTCTTAAATAATTTCACGGGCATGAGCACAATGTTATCTATATGGCACACATAAACTAAAGCCCTCTAGCTGTGAAAAACTGTCAAATGCATTCGGTTGAGAAGCGGCCTTCAAGGGCTTAGAAATTAGCATATGAGTCTACTTAGGTTTAGCTTTCAACTAAGAATGCCAAGAAAACAAACAAATTTGATGACAAATGTAAATTGGAAAGTTGTTTAACATTACATGCCCTTTCCGAATCATGAAAATTTAATTTGGACTTTACTGTCCCTTTAAATATTGAAACAGTTCATCCAAAGTTAAAATAAGTTTATAAAGTCATACATAAAGCAACTAAGAGGGCCCCATGTACTAATAGGCGGGCGGAAAGCTTCTCTTGTGAAGCTGTCTGCCTGCCTTCGCTACATACGGACAGCAGATCTGTTCGTCCGCTGGCCCATATGTATCATTACACACTCATCGCAGTGTGTAATGCAAGCCCTTTCATTCGCTTGACTGAAGGGGCTGTTAATCACAGAGAGCGTGCGAGCTCTCTGTGATTTTCTCTTGCCACCTCAGAGGTGGCGTAGGGTGTAAGAAGTAGCGGTCTAATGACCGCTGCTTCTTACATTGTGGGAAGCAGTCTCGCATATGCCGAACCTTCCCCACAAGGGCTCCGGAGCAGTTTATGCTGCTTCGTACGTGGAGCCCACAGTGTTATAGTGAAATTTAATTGTATTGTTACAGATATTTTGAAAGTGTGAACAAGTATGGGGGAGCTTACTTTCAACAACTAAAAGTTGGAACAGATAACTGCAACAATGCGGTCTGTTCACAGTGGTGTGAGTATGACACAACTATGGATTTATTTAAAGGGAGAGTAAATACTTTTTATAGTTGATAATTTTGTGTACTAAAATAATTTTGCATTGTACTTTTAATACTTATTTTGCCCACTTTTCCTGTAATTTAAAGGGATATAAAAACCCCAAAATGTTCTTTTGTGATTCAGACAGAGAATACAATTTTTTAAAAAAGTTTACAACTTACTTCTGTTAGCAAATCTTCTTAGTTCTCATGATATCCTTTGTTGAAGAGATACCTAGGTTTGGAGCACTACACTTCAGGAAATGGTGTTGCCACCTAGTACTTTTGCTAATGTATAACATTCTTGCAAAACTGCTGCCACATTGGGGGATATTTATCAAAGCGTCAACAATGCTGCATTCGCCGGCATCAATACGCTCGCCTAACATCGCAGCCGCGGATCTCAATATGCTCTCCTTATTCATAAAAAAGCTGTCAAAAACACGCGCACCAAGTACAGGGCGATGAGCATCAGACTGTTGTTAACTAGCAGTCATCGATCTTGCGTCTATTCCGCTTTTCACAATTTTTTTTTTACCATTTCACTAAATGCCGACACTATACTAAAATGTTTAACCCCTATCCCGCCACTCCCCAACACCTCCGCAACCTAAATAAAGTTATTAACCCCTATCCCGCTGCTCCCCGACACCGCCGCCACTAAATAAACTTATTAAACCCTAAACCTCTGGCCTCCCACATCACCACCACTAACTAAACCTATTAACCCCTAAACCGTCAGCCCCCCACATCGCCATAAACTAAATTAAGCTATTAACCCCTAAACCTAACAACCCTGTAACTTTAAATTAAAATTACAAAATCCCTATCTTCAAATAAATTAAAACTCACCTGTAGAATTAAAATAAACTAATTTTAAAGTATTAATTAACCTACCCTAACTATTATACTACAATTAAAATAAACTACCAATTAAATAAACTAAATTACATATTAAAAAAACTAACCCTTAAAAGGGCCCCCCCAACAGTAAACCCCCCCAAATAAAAAAAAACTATCTAAACTATCTATCTAAAGTTTATAGAATGTTTCCAGATTGCTGGAAAGGCAGTTAAGAAGCAGCGGTCGTAAGACTTAATGGGACACTGTAACGAAAATTTTTCTTTCGTGATTCAGATTGAGCATGAAATTTTAAGCAACTTTCTAATTTACTCCTATTATAAAATTTTATTCATTCTCTTGGTATCTTTATTTGAAATGCAAGAATGTAAGTTTAGATGCCGGCCCATTTTTGGTGAACAACCTGGGTTGTCCTTGCTGATTGGTGGATAAATTCATCCACCAATAAAAAAAGTGCTGTTCAGAGTACTGAACCCAAAAAAAGCTTAGATGCCTTCTTTTTCAAATAAAGATAGCAAGAGAACGAAGAAAAATTAATAATAGGAGTAAATTAGAAAGTTGCTTAAAATTGCATGCTCTTTCTGAATTACAAAAGAAAAATGTTGGGTTCAGTGTCCCTTTAACTTGTCCACCACCTTTTGAGGACTGTCTGCAATCATCCTAATCAGATACGATCAGAAACATTTGTGCAGGGGGCGGCATTGCACAAGGATTTCACAAGATATGCTTGTGCATTGTTAAATTTAGCTATAGCGAATCATGTCCGCCCGACATTTGGTAAATTGACCCCATGGTGTTATCTCCCCGTCAACTGTTCTGTAGATGCAGGTCAGATGTAAAGTAACCTTGTTTTGGACTTGCATACCCAAAGACTCTTCCATGTACCTGCAAAATTGCATATTGATTTAAGCCTAAAAATACACTTAAGTCTTACAAAAAACTCTTAAGGCACTGATGCCCTTCAAATCTACACACTTGTGAATTTCTGTATAAATATTGATTATAATACAATGTAATGTTTTACTAACTTTAGTCTCTTGAGCACATAGACAAATATTACACACAATACACAGATACTCTACACTCACATACCCCACAAAACACTTTACAAACACAACACAAAACACACAGCAGACAAAACACATTACACAATAAAGACACAACACAAAACACATTACATATTCATACCACAAAGCACACTACACACACACATGCAAACACTACAAAACATACTACCCACACATCACAAAACATACGGTACACAAACAATATATAACACACGGTACACAAACATTAGAAAACACAATGTACACACACACCCTACAAAATACACTACATTAAACATTTAAACACCATATGTTCCAAGACACTGCAGTGACTATATGTTTACTGTAGTTCTTCTTATGTTTATTTCAAATGCTAGGAAAGCTTCAAATTTAATTATTTTCTTGAAAATTATGTAAACATTTCTCCAGTTTTAAATAAATGTTTGATTTAGCCTGAAGAAAAATGTTTTTAATCAACCAAGGTTTTGAAAAATGAACAGTAAAAATACAATATTTTATATTGCACATGTGGGAGACTTGATTCCATTGTTTGTATTTCTCTATAAGAAAGGTTCCATGCAAATTCAAGTTATTAAAGTGTAATAGATATATTTGATTGATTGATTTGTATTTTATAGAAATCTGTTTTATAATAATAACCATAATTATACATATAATGAATATATATTGTATGTGTTTGTGTACATTGTCACAATATACAGTATTTATGAGGGGGATATATATATATCTTATATATTTTTATATATTATAAAAAATAACTTCTTAATATTCCTTTAAAAAAAGGGAAAAAGGAAAGAAAGAAAACATCTGCTTTTTGTTTTATATTGATGCCGGTTTTGCTTATTTTTCCTGTAGTGCAGTGACAAGCTTGATTTGTATCCATTTATTAATCCTATATTGCCCTATCTTGTTTTTATATATTACTGAGGCATTTTATTTTTATTACATTAATAGTATAATTAAATTGGCAATAGTCCTGTGCTTATTACATTGACACTAGAGCTATAGGTCATGGCAGAGCTGGACTAGGAATAAAAGGCAGCCCTGGATACATTTGAACACCAGTCGTATTTTCCATTGAGTCCATAGAAAGTACACACCCCATTTTCTCAAGGGGATAACTGGGATACTCCTTCATCCAATATATATATTTTTTCAGAATTAAATTATATTATTTATTTTTTTTAAAGGCAGATTGTTATACTGGCACCCTATAATTCAATCTCATCCATGACTCCCTTTTCACACTGAGAAAAATATTATCCGTTGCGTGATCTGGAGAATACACTCAAAACAGTGTGTCACTGTCTCACAGTATGACTTGGCTATACACTTGAAACTATTCAAAGGAAGGCTACTAAATGGTACATGGTCTAGGAAATAAAACTTACGAGGAAATACTGTGTGACCTTTATTCATATATAGCTCAGAGGGGACAAGAAGAGAGGTGATACAGATGCATTATCTCAGGTATTTGGAGCAAATATTGTTGTCTATTAAGGTTTAAAGACTGATCTTGCACAATTTGAAATCTTATTTTAATTTGTTCATTTATACTTATTCTTATCATAAACTCGGTTTTCTTATAAACTTAGCATACAACATTGACAAAGCTCAGATCATCACATAAAAACTAGTAAACTTTAAAAATGAACAGTATTTTTTAGATGGGATCCCTTTTGCTTGAAATTATGCTGTGCCTCCGTAGTCTTTTAGGCTTAAAAATGATTACAGAATACATGCAATAAAGTGTTGGTCGAACTGCATTAAAAAAAGAATAAAAACAATAACTTTTATACAGGATTAAAACACAAAACTATTTTTTTTTTTCATTTTTATTCAAACCTTTTATAGTTTCATTGAGAATTCATATTTCATATTGTATTAGCAGATTGCAGATGTCAACAGATGCATTAGAATAGGCTAAACTCTTTGCACAAATTATCTGTTGGGATACATTAAAATGCAGTTGCTTAGTACTGTTTACAAAATTACTCACGCCATTAGCATATGGTGTAAATAAGCGGGAGTCTCTGTGGCAATTTCTGTGCCACTCCTAAGCTATAGTGTATGTTGGCTCAGAGTCTAGGAAATATTATTAACTGACATTTGTTGTTGCAGTAATTAATTTGCTTCATTCATTTTGTTTATTATTTCAGACTATGTTTTTCATCAAGGCAACTGTGCCCTTTTTTTTGAGACAGTCTGACTACATTAGGCCTTATGCCAAGTATACGACTGTGCTAAAATTATAGTAGTGTGCAATAAAGAAATAAGAGCTACATGATAAACAAGTTTTGGGATTTACATAATTCCAGAAACAGAAATTGTAATTTAAATGTGTGAACCTGCAAGCACTTATAATTAGGAATGTTATTTTTATGAATCAGACATAGTATACAGTCTACATTGTTCTTGAGTCACTTGAGCACAGTCTCACATATTTGCCTAGGGTTGTCAGGTGTCTGATATTTGACTGAACCGTCCACTGCTTCAACTAACAGTCTGGTAATATTTGTATGGGGGGGGGAAAATAATTTTAAATATTTTCTTTTCCGTAGTCCCTGCAGTGCCACCCAGGCCCTCTTCTCTCAGCTTACAGGGATGTAGTACTCTGTTGGCAATCTAGAGATGCAAAAGATCTAATCCTCATTCTTGTGTTGATTGGCTAAAAATTAGTAGATTGTACACACTGCCAATTCAGATTTGCTCATGGTTTTGTATCCTGTAGCAGCTTTGATGGCTAAGGTTAACAGCCTGATCTTGCAACAACTTGCACTAAAATTTGCTGATTGTTTTTAGCCGCATTAATGACCTGGCTCACATTGTTTGTCTTTGTTCATCATATGGTGAATGATCACCTCCACCAGAGTGGAGCGCTAACAGTTACGAGCAAGCGAAAAGGGTTTTATAGAGGGTGTTTGCACGCATCAGGTTTTTCACTCGTATTATAAGTTGAAAGTAAATGCAATTGCTTGAGTGCAATTAAAGTTAACTTGCATCGGGATAGCGTGTCTTCAAAGCTCTGGTTAATTGTTTTGCAAAACAAAAAAGTGTCACAAAACACATTACAATGTACAATTAAACTCAAAATAACACTATCTAATAAAAATGATTAAAAGTATTGCACAAAAATGTTAGAAGGGCTCAAAGATATCAGTGTGCCGATTTATTATATGGCGGGCAGACATGATTCGCTGTAGCAAATCATGTCCACCTGACATCGCTAAATGCAGACAGCATACGCTCTCAGCATTTAACATTGCACAAGCATTTCTGGTGAAATGCTTGTGCAATGCCGCCCCTGCACATTCGCTGCCAATCGGCCGCTAGCAGGTGGTGTCAATCATCCCGATCGTATCTGATCGGGATGATTCCAGTCCGACAACTTATGACCGCTGCTTCTTAAATTAAGTTTCCGGCGAGCTGGAAACTATGGGGGTAGATTGCAGCATTCACTGCGTGGTAAATTTACCCCATGGTCTCAGGTGTTAGAAAAAAAAGTCTGCCATGGGTTTAAACATAGAGAAACATACATATACATGTCTAAATATGTACCTGTATGTGTGTGCATATATGTGTGTGTGTGTATATGTATGTATGTATATATATATATATATATATATATATATATATATATATACTAACAAAAAAAGTAGAATACACCAACCACTAGTGAAGATGTAAGCTATTTATAATAGAAAGCGCACAATTATATAGAAATATGATATAATTTATAGAACAGGTAATGAATGTAAAGAGAAATAGGTACTACATTAATAAATACAATATATTGTTAACCAAGTGAATGTCAAAAACTAGCTGCCAATAGAGGTTGGAACAGTTAAAGTGAATATCCTTTTCCAAGATATTCGAAAATATATAAAAAGAGAGAGAAAACTGTCCAACACCTCAGCGCTATGAGATGAAACAGCACTTGGAATCAATTAGGTTGCATATAGGAATGTAGCTAGTGCAACAAAATATCGATACATATATACAATGTGTTTATAAGAAAAACAAATAATACATAATAATACAAGATACAAATATATGAAGGTAATAGTTATAACACATATATCTAGGTAGAAATAGATATAAATCTAATTAAAGCTGATTACTGGGTGGAACAAAAAATGGAACACATTAGAGAGCCCCAAGATAGATATAAATACCCCAAGCTGAAAAACGGTGTTACAACTATAACAGTCAAATAAATGATATAGTGAAACGTCCAATTATAATTGCACTGATTAATGTGTGTTCTCTCACTATAAGAGGAACAAGTGAGAAGATATCAGACTCCAAATGTTAGTGTAGTGACGATATCCATACAAAAAAGGTGTGAGAAGAATCTGACAAAGCCCCGATACTACTTACTGGAACCAACCCCAATCATATGAGGTAAGATGGGCGCGGGTAGGCAGCTAGACCGGAAACAACAAAGTAGATATATAGCAGCAGCGGGTTTTTCTCTCAAGAGAACAGGATATGGCTGATAAAATGTACTATGTACAGCATAAAATCTAATGAATTTCAAAGGGGTTTATACAATATATCCTTCTTCATCAGAGGGTTTTATGCTGTACATATAGTACATTTTAACACCACTTTTTTCACTCCATTGACTTCTATGGTGGAATACTTTATCTCGCAAGCGATATTCTAAGTTCGGATTTTTACGTGGTCATGAACAGTATGTACAAATTATTTGCAAAAAGGAGTTTCAGTAACAATTACGAGTGTTTTTAACTATTGTGGGATTCTGCATGCTGATTTTGCACTTGGAAAGATGTTGGTATATTAAAGAATGTTGTTTTTTAAGTTTTCTGTTTGTACAAAGACTTTTTAAAAAGTATTTAACTTCAATATTACATTATTTATTATTTTGAGATAGTTATTTACTTGATGCATATGTAATCCATTCGCAGACTGACAAAATTTGCTTTAGTTTCCATTTATCTTTTGTTTGTAAACTTTTACATTTCTTAAAATAATTCTGTGAGTTGTTTGGCTCCTTTTAATTACATTATAAATTGAATGCATGTTCTAAACAAATTAACTAAAATAATTTGTTTTATTTTCATTCTCTAAACCTTAAAAACCCAGAATTGCACTAAACTATTTTAGGAAAATATTGCATTACATAATAACTGGGTTAAGTTGATATTTTAGAGCCATATACTGAAAAACCTGAGTAGCTATTACGATTGGACTAAATCTATTTGGGTTTGTTATATAGTTAAAATGTTTTTTATTATTGATAATTACAACAGAAACAATAACCACATTGAATAGTATATAGGGCTCCATTCATTATAGGTTGGATGGACATGATTCGCTACCGAATCATGTCTGCCGGATCTTTCTGTGGACAGCATACACTATCTGCCTTTAACAATACACAATCAATGCTTTGTGCAATGCTGCCCCCTGCTCGCTAGTGGCCAATTTCCACCAGCAGGGGCTCTCAATCCTTAAGACCACTGCTACTTAAAGGGACAGTCAACACCAGAATATTTGTTGTTTTAAAAGATAGATAATCCTTTAATTACCCATTCCCCAGTTTTGCATAACCAACACAGTTATAATAATACACATTTTACCTCTGTGATTACCTTGTATCTAAGCCTCTGCAGACTGCCCCCTTATTTAATTTGGCCGGTATCGTTGGTGGGTGGGAGTCAGTCTGGGAGGCGGGTGGGCAGCCATCGATGGGCCGTGTGATGTGGAGGGGGGCGGGATTGTGGACGGGATCGCCGGGGGCACGCACAAGGGGGCGGGCGCATGCACGGGTAGGAAGCGGGTGGGAACCGGTACACTGCAGAAAAATATTGAAAAAAAGGTGGCAGAGAGGGGGCTATAAAAATAAAATGAAAACGATCTAAGGGATCTGGGAGGGGGTGGGGGTTGGTCTTTGAGGGGGGGGGGGGCAAGCTACACTACAGAAAAAATAGAAAAATTTGAAAAAAATAAATATTTTATTGTAAACTGGGTACTGGCAGACAGCTGCCAGTACCCAAGATGACTACCAATAAGTTAGAGGGGGAGGGTTAGAGAGCTGTTTGGGGGGGGGGAGGTCAGGGAGGTTGAGGGCTAAGGGGGGATCCTACAGAGCCGCATATGTAAATATGCTTAATTAAAAAAAAAAATCAAAGATAGCTTTTATTTTAGTACTGGCAGACTTTCTGCCAGTACTTAACATGGCGGGACAATTGTGGGGTGGGGGAGGGAAGAGAGCTGTTTGGGAGGGATCAGGGGGTGGGATGTGTCAGGTGGGAGGCTGATCTCTACACTAAAGCTAAAATTAACCAAGCTACCAAATTAACCCCTTCACTGCTAGCCATAATACACGTGTGATTCGCAGTGGCATTTAGTGGCCTTCTAATTACCAAAAAGCAATGCCAAAGCCATATATGTCTGCTATTTATCAACAAAGGGGATCCCAGAGAAGCATTTACAACCATTTGTGCCATTATTGCACAAGCTGTTTGTAAATAATTTCAGTGAGAAACCTAAAGTTTGTGAAAAAGCGAACAATTTTTTTTATTTGATCGCATTTGGCGGTTAAATGGTGGCATGAAATATACCAAATTGGGCCTAGATCAATACTTGGGGTTGTCTACTACACTACACTAAAGCTAAAATTAACCCTACATGCTCCCTAATTAACCCCTTCATTGCTGGGCATTATATACGTGTGGTGCGCAGTGGCATTTAGCGGCCTTCTAATTACCAAAAAGCAACGCCAAAGCCATATATGTCTGCTATTTATGAACAAAGAGGATCCCAGAGAAGCATTTACAACCATGTATGCCATAATTGCACAAGTTGTTTGTAAATAATTTTAGTGAGAAACCTAAAGTTTGTGAAAAAATTTGTGAAAAAGTGAACAATTTTTTTTATTTGATCGCATTTGGCGGTGAAATGGTGGCATGAAATATACCAAAATGGGCCTAGATCAATACTTTGGGATGTCTTCTAAAAAAAAAAATATATACATGTCAAGGGATATTCAGGGATTCCTGAAAGATATCAGTGTCCCAATGTAACTAGCACTAATTTTGAAAAAAAGTGGTTTGGAAATAGCAAAGTGCTAGTTGTATTTATTGCCCTGTAAATTGCAAAAAAAGCAAAGAACATGTAAACATTGGGTATTTCTAAACTCAGGACACAATTTGGAAACTATTTAGCATGGGTGTTTTTTGGTGGCTGTAGATATGTAACAGATTTTGGGGGTCAAGGTTAGAAAAAGTGTGTTTTTTTCAATTTTTTCATCTTATTTTATCTTTAGAAAGTCCATTTAATGGCGAGAAAAACGGTGGGTACAGTAAAGGAGTAAGAGGAAAATTACAGCTAAACACAAACACAGCAGAAATGTAAAAATAGCCTTTGTCCCAAACGGACAGAAAATGGAAAAGTGTTGTGGTCATTAAGGGGTTAATAAAATAATAAATAAATAAATAAAATAAAACGTTAACATTTTGTGGCAAATTTTTGTGTGTAACTTGTCACAAGCTAAAAAAAAGTAGGCATCATCCTTGTAGGTAAAGCTAACAGCTCTGTAATAATTGAGAATTAGGAAATAGGTATAAATGCCTCTAACAGATATCTGTAATCTTTATACACTCATGAAGCATTCCATATGCCTGGAATTCATGCATGTAATGCTTGACCCTAGATAACTGTATTCAACCCCTGCAACGGAGAACATAGCTAAAGTCCTTCTCAGGGGCTACAATCTTTGCAGCTCCCAAGCAGAATGTGGCCAATGAGCGAGGAGTGGTAGTCACTTGACCCACCAATCTGCTCCTTGTGGAACTTTGCCTATTTATTTAATACCTTTACACACATACGGGTTGATTACAGTCCTTAAGAGAAGTTTATCTAATGATTTTTCATCAATACTCAACATTAAAGGGACAGTCTACACCAGAATTTTTGTTGTTTTAAAAGATAGATAATCCCTTTATTACTCATTTCCCAGTTTTGCATAACCAACACAGTTATATTAATGTACTTTTTACCTCTGTGATTATCTTGTATCTAAGCCTCTGCAATCTGCCCCTTTTTCAGTTCTTTTGACAGACTTGCAGTCTAGCCAATCAGTGCCTGCTCCCAGATAACTTCTCGTGCACGAGCACAGTGTTATCTATATGAAATATGTGAATTAACACCCTCTAGTGGTGAAAAACTGTTAAAATGCAATCTGAAAGAGGTGGGCTTCAAGGTCTAAGAAATTAGCATATGAACCTCCTAGGTTAAGCTTTCAACTAAGAATACCAAGAGAACAAAGCAAAACTGGTGATAAAAGTAAATCTATCTGAATCATGAAAGTTTATTTTGGCCTAGACTGTCCCTTTAAAGTGTATGATAAATCATTTGATAAGGTTTTCTAAAGGATTTAAATTGATCCCATAGTTATCTAGGATCATTAATGCAAACATTCCAAGCTCTAAGAAAATAGAGAATATCATTTGCACTAAAATGTCCCTTTAAAACATAGCATTTTAGCACAGCTCTTTTTATTTATATAAAAAAAATAAGAATATAGATGTAGTATTATTCAAAAATTCTTGTGAAAATGTATAATGTTTGTTATCTTTCTTCCCATCTTAAAACCCCTTTTAATTTCTAATCTTTAAAAAAAATGGCCAACAGGGGCCAGATATTGGTATCTAAATCTATAGGCCTTTGTTATGTTTTTCTTTTTATTCTAATTACAAATCCATTATGTGGTTTTCATAGTACTGGGGCAGGTTTTCCTGGTTTCGTTTAGTACTTGCTCCACCAGTCTCTTTATAAAACAAATAAATATATTTAGAAATATATATCAGGTTTTAAAAATCCTAACTTAGTTGTAACTATCGATATAGTGGAATTTTGTTACTGCATCTTTAATACTATGTCAAATATAGGTTATAGTATTTTTGTATTATTTATCACCTTGTTTTTTAATTATCCCTCATACACACATACACTAATGTATTGGATTGTACCTAGAAACATAGAAACATAGATATTGACGGCAGATAAGAGCCATAGGCCCAGCAAGTCTGCCCGATATTACTTAACTGTATAAACTTATTTAGTTTGTAGGACAGCTTTATGCTTGTCCCATGCATTTTTAAAGTCCCCCACAGTGTTTGTTGCTACTACCTCTTGAGGAAGTTTATTCCATAAATCAATCACTCTTTCTGTAAAGAAGTGCTTCCTCAAATTACTCCTGAATCTACTACCCTTTAGCTTGAGCTCATGACCCCTTGTTCTTGAATTTTCCATTTTATGTAAAATACCCACAGCCTCAGTTTTACTAAACCCTTTAATGTACTTGAAAGTTGCTATCATATCACCTCTTTCCTTTCTCTCCTCTAAGCTACATCTATAAACTTAGGGAAATCCTTTCTGGTTGAGAAAATATAAACTAATATATAGTTTTTTCATGTGAGTCAAAAACATCCAGAATTTTGTGTATAGGCAAAAGTATGTGCTCATATACCTGTTTTGAGTATTGGTATGGAATGTAAACTCTACCACTGAGGCCTGCAGACAAACCGTGAGATTATCATCTTTCTGTATGTGGCTTAATCAAAGTAAATTAACTTTATTAATTCACTTGGATTGAAACAAACAACCTGTGAATCCCTGCTCTAATTTTGACAATTGGGAATTAGATTTAGACACTCACATTATACTAACCATGCACAAAAATTGGAAACTTTATGAAAAAGAGAGCAATCGAGAGAACTAAAAATAAATGACAAATTACGAGTATATTACAGAGAAAAAATTATGATTGTTATTTATAAACCTTATAGCAATGATTACAAAATTTAGAAATATGCTGCTTTTTAGTGTTTGCAGCAGTTTTGGTTTCCTCATTTACAAAAAGAAAGAAATAAATAAACTTGTACATAGACCCATTTATTACAGCTTTGTTCTCTTTTTCATTTATATTTTTTAGCAGTTTTAAAGGATACATGTTCCCTGCCAAGGAGTCCAACACTCAGAGTTTCTGATTTGGGGAAAGATGCTGGTGTGATGAGACAGACGTCCGAGATCCAGGATCCATATGCTATGATGCTTGTGATTTAATATGCAGGACAAGAGGATATGGCATGAGTTTCAAATTGGTATTTTACACCATAATAAAATATTTAACTGTAGTTAGGACTATGGGAATAAGCAGCAACCCAATCAGCCGGAGCCATGAAATTAAAAATAAATAAACATTTGTAACTCGAACTGTTAATACTGTTTACATGTGTATTCCTGAAATATAAGCAATGTTATAGTTTCTTGATTGCATAACCTCAACTAATGTGTCCTTACTTTTTTATGTCCAGCTACAACCCAAACCAGATTAAAGGGCCATGATACCCAAATGTTGAAACACTTGAAAGTGATGCAGCATAGCTGTAAAAAGCTGACTAGAAAATATCACCTGAGCATCTCTATGTAAAAAAGAAAGATATTTTACCTCAAAAGTTCCTCAGTAGCCACATCCCATTGTAAAGGACTTCTAAGCAGCAAATCAGTATGTCTGTCCCGGGACAGCTAAGGGAGTGAGCTTAAAATAATGAGACTAAAGCGATAGACTTACTAGGAATAAACCATATGTTTGGTCAAAGAAATCTCCCCAATTCCCATTTTCTTCAATGCTGCATATTTATTATTTGAGTAAAATCTGACTGGGACAATAGAGACTCCATAGAATAACACAAGCATTGCAGAACCAATTACATAGTTCTCAAATCAAGACAGTTTTGTTCCTGGCTTTATTTTTCAATCATTTATCATTTCACCATTTCTTAATATTCTGTGTGAAAGTACATTTAAGCCGCAACTATTTAAAGTAGCATTATCGCAATGAATCCAATGGGAAGCTCAATAATGAGTCTAAAACAGAAATGTTAATCCTATTTTTAATTAAAGCTTTTTTGTGATATGGAATACAGTTGTGTGTGTTTTTTTTTTTAAACTAACATTAAATTAACATGAAACTCAACATTTTTCTTTCATAATTAAAATAGCATATACGTTTAAACAGTTTCCCTGTTTACTCCTTTTATAAAATTTGCTTATTATTTTAGTATGTTTTGTTGAAGCAGCAGCAATACACTACTGGAAATTAGCTGAACACATCACGTACCTATGTATGATTTTCAACAAAAGATACCAAGAAAACAAAGCAATTTAGATAATAGAAGTTAATTTGGAATTGTTTAAAATTGCATGCTCTATCTGAATCATGAATATTTAATTTTACATTACCGTCCCTTTAATGTCGTATATTGATTTACAATTATATTTTTACATTTGTTCATTGATTAATAATAATTTATAAAGCTTTGGCCCCTGGAGTTATGTCATTAATGGTAATCTGTAATAATTACAATATTTTTACATAAATAACTTTTGATTTCTTTTTAATGTGTTTTGTTATCAAGCTGATTGAATCTAACTAGTTAATTTTGTTTTGGTACCATTAACAGACAAATGATAAATTAATGTATTGACGTGTATTTGTGAATTACTTTTCATTATGTAAATCGACATTCAATAAAGTAAAAAAAAAAAAAGACTGTTAAGACTTCATTTATTTATTTTCATACAACGTACATATATGTGATAGAATAGTTAGTAGTATATTGTTATATAGAATGAAAGTAATTTTGTTTATATTACAAAATACATTGAATATGATGATAATACTAAAAGAAAAACTAATGGAAATTTGAATTTAGAAGTAAATTCATTCACTGGAAGGTATTTTCTTTTTTAATTTCCAAAACTGTCGTTATTAGTTTTTATTTCTGGTACAACATGGCTGACCCACCAGGTGTTGTGGCTTTCAGTCATCAAAACACTCAAAATGAAAGCTACAAAATTAGTTTTTAAATTTCTTCTGACTTACAGAATGTCTTTTACCACAGTTTTTAGAGATCTCTAATGACCACATAGAAGCATTGAAAGGGCTAGGGCAAGTTTTCAAGATAAATTTAATCTGTGAGAGTCCAAGTTAAGTTTTTTTACATTCACCTTTATCTCTTAGGGACACTAAACCCACTCTGTGAGAGTCCAAGTTAAGTTTTTTTACATTCACCTTTATCTCTTAGGGACACTAAACCCACTCTGTGAGAGTCCAAGTTAAGTTTTTTTACATTCACCTTTATCTCTTAGGGACACTAAACCCACTCTGTGAGAGTCCAAGTTAAGTTTTTTACATTCACCTTTATCTCTTAGGGACACTAAACCCACTCTGTGAGAGTCCAAGTTAAGTTTTTTTACATTCACCTTTATCTCTTAGGGACACTAAACCCACTCTGTGAGAGTCCAAGTTAAGTTTTTTTACATTCACCTTTATCACTTAGGGACACTAAACCCAAAATTTTTCTTTCATGATTCAGGTAGAGAATACGTTTTTAAACAATATTCCAATTTACTTCTATTATCTAATTTGCTTCATTCTTTGTTGAAGAAATAGCAATGCACATGTGTGAGCCAATCACACGAGGCATCTATGTGCCGCACCACATCAGCAGCTACTGAGCCTATCTAGATATACTTTTCAGCAAAGAATATAAAGAGATTGAAGCAAATTAGATAATAGAAGTAAATTAGAAAGTTGCTTAACCCCTTAGTGACCAGAGCACTTTTACATTTGTTGACCGTTTGGGACCAGGGCTATTTTTACATTTCTGCAGTGTGTGTGTTTAGCTGTAATTTTCCTTTTACTCATTTACTTTACACATATTATATACTGTTTTTCTCGCCATTGAATGGACTTTCTAAAGATACCATTATTTTCATCATATCTTATAATTTACTATAAAAAATTTATAAAATATAATGAAAAAATTGAAAAAAACACACTTTTTGTAACTTTGACCCCCAAAATCTGTTACACATCTACAACCACCAAAAAACACCCATGCTAAATAGTTTCTACATTTTGTCCTGAGTTTAGAAATTCCCAATGTTTAGATGTTCTTTGCTTTTTTTTTGCAAGTTATAGGGCAATAAGTACAAGTAGCACTTTGCTATTTCCCCCAAAAAATGTTTTTAAATTAGCGATGGTTACATTGAAACACTGATATGTATCTCTCAGGAATCCCTGAATAACCCTTAACATGTATATATTTTTTTTTAGTATACAACCCAAAGTATTGATCTAGGCCCATTTTGTTATATTTCATGCCACCATTTCACTGCCAAATGCGATCAAATAAAAAAAAATGTTAATTTTATCACAAACATTTTCACAAACTTTAGATTTCTCACTGAAATTATTTACAAACTGCTTGTGCAATTATGGCACAAATGGTTGTAAATGCTTCTCTGGGATCCCCTTTGTTCAGAAATAGCAGACATATATGGCTTTGGCATTGCTTTTTGGTAATTAGAAGGTCGCTAAATGCTGCTGCACACCACACTTGTATTATGCCCAGTAGTGAAGGTGTTAATTAGGTTGCTTGTAGGGAGCTTGTAGGGTTAATTTTAGCTTTAATGTAGTAGACAACCCAAAGTATTGATCTAGGCCCATTTTGGTATATTTCATGCCACCATTTCACCGCCAAATGCGATCAAATAAAAAAAATCGTTCACTTTTTCACAATTTTAGGTTTCTCACTGAAATTATTTACAAACAGTTAGTGCAATCATGGCACAATTAGAAGGCCACTAAATGCTGTTGCGCACCAAACTTGTATTATGCCCAGCTTTGAAGGGGTTAATTAGGTAGCTTGTAGGGTTAATTTTAGCTTTAGTGTAGAGATCAGCCTCCCATCTGACACATCCCACACCCTGATCCCTCCCAAACGGCTTTTCTCCCCCACCCCACAGTTGTCCCCGCCATCTTAAGTACTGGCAGAAAGTCTGCCATTACTAAAATAAAAGGCTTTTTTTAAAAAAATATATATTCAGCTGTAATAGATCCCCCTTAGCCCCCAACCTCCCTGATACCCCCCCAGCTCTCTAACCCTCCCCCCGCTACCTATTTGCCGCCATCTTGGGTACTGGCAGCTGTCTGCCCGTACCCAGTTTTTTATTAAATAATACATTTTTCTGTAGTGTAGCTGCCCCCCTCAATACCCCCTCCCAGATCCTTTGATCATTATTTATTCCCCCCCTCTCCCTCCTTCTCATACATTTTCACATTGATGGCCCCCCCACGCTCCCGACACCCAGCGTGCACATTCCACATACAGGAACCGGATGCTGAGTAGCGATGGGCCACCCACCCGCCTCCCTCCTATGGCTCCCACCCACCAATGATCGGCACCATCGCTACCGGTGCAGAGAGGGCCACAGAGTGGCTCTCTCTGCATCATTGTGTAAAAAAAATGGTATTGCATTGGTCGTTAACTGACATTTTTTGTAGGATGTACCCTGTACGTTCTTGGACATTAAGGGGTTAAAATTGCATGCTCTATCTGAATCATAAAGATAAAATGTGGGTTTTATGTACCTTTAAACCTTCAGCTGAGATTTCACTGTATCATACTTATGTGTATATAGCGTTTAAAATACCTGATTATAAAAATCTATCTTGGAAAATAAAATCCTCTTCCAAAGCTAAAAAATACTATCACGAGATTACGAGTTTTGGGGTAACAGGGGTGCGTTGCTAACAAGCATTTTTTTTTCAACGCTCCCTTAAGACAACGCTGGTATTACAGTTTTTTTTAAACCCAGCGTTAGCCGCAAAAAGGTGAGCGTAGAGCAAAATTTAGCTCCACATCTCACCTCAATACCAGCGTTGCTTACGGTAGCGGTGAGCTGGCAAAATGTGCTTGTGCACGATTTCCCCATAGGAATCAATGGGGCAGATCGGGCTGAAAAAAAACCTAACACCTGCAAAAAAGCAGCGTTCGGCTTCTAACGCAGCCCCATTGATTCCTATGGGGAAACAAAAGTTATGTCTACACCTAACACCCTAACATGAACCCCGAGTCTAAACACCCCTAATCTTACACTTATTAACCCCTAATCTGCCGCCCTTGACATCGCCGACACCTGCATAATATTATTAACCCCTAATATGCCCCCCCAACGTCGCCGCAACCTACCTACAATTATTAACCCCTAATCTGCTGCCCCATCATCGCCGCTACTATATTAAATTTATTAACCCCTAAAGTCTAACCCTAACCCTAACACCCCCTAACTTAAATATAATTTAAATAAATCTAAAGAAAATAACTACAATTAAATAAATTAATCCTATTTAAAACTAAATAAATACCGATAAAATAAACCCTAAACTAGCTGCAATATAACTAATAGTTACATTGTAGCTAGCTTAGGATTTATATTTATTTTACAGGCAACTTTGTATTTATTTTAACTAGGTAGAATAGTTATTAAATAGTTATTAACTTTTTAATAACTTCCTAGTTAAAATAAATACAAATATACCTGTAAAATAAATCCTAACCTAAATTACAATTACACCTAACACTACACTATCATTAAATTAATTACCCTAAACTAACTACAATTAAATACAATAAAATAAAATAAACTAAAGTACAAAAAAAAAAACACTAAATTACAGAAAACAAAAAAAATAATTACAAGAATTTTAAACTAATTACACCTAATCTAATCCACCTAATAAAATAAAAAGCCCCCCAAAATAATAAAATTCCCTACCCTATACTAAATTACAAATAGCCCTTAAAAGGGCTTTTTGCGGGGCATTTCCCCAAAGTAATCAGCTCTTTTACCTGTAAAAAAAAATACAATACCCCCCCACATTAAAACCCACCACCCACACACCCAACCCTACTCTAAAACCCACCCAATCCCCCCTTAATAAAACCTAACACTACCCCCTTGAAGATCACCCTACCTTGAGCCATCTTCACCCAGCCAGGCACAAGTGGTCCTCCAGAGGGGCAGAAGTCTTCATCCGATCCGGGCAGAAGAGGACCTCCAGACGAGCAGAAGTCTTCATCCAGGTGGCATCTTCTATCTTCATCCATCCGGAGCGGGTCCATCTTGAAGCCAGCCGACGTGGAGCATCCTCTTCTTCCGACGACTCCCGATGAATGAAGGTTCCTTTAAATGACGTCATCCAAGATGGTGTCCCTTGAATTCCGATTGGCTGATAGGATTCTATCAGCCAATCGGAATTAAGGTAGAAAAAATCCTATTGGCTGATGCAATCAGCCAATAGGATTGAGCTTGCATTCTATTGGCTGTTCCAATCAGCCACTAGAATGCAAGCTCAATTCTATTGGCTGATTGGATCAGCCAATAGGATTTTTTCTACCTTAATTCCGATTGGCTGATAGAATCCTATCAGCCAATCGGAATTCAAGGGACGCCATCTTGGATGACGTCATTTAAAGGAACCTTCATTCATCGGAAGAAGAGGATGCTCCGCGTCGGCTGGCTTCAAGATGGACCCGCTCTGCTCTTGATGGATGAAGATAGAAGATGCCGCCTGGATGAAGACTTCTGCTTGTCTGGAGGTCCTCTTCTGCCCGGATCGGATGAAGACTTCTGCCCCTCTGGAAGACCACTTGTGCCCGGCTGGGTGAAGACTGCTCAAGGTAGGGTGATCTTCAAGGGGGTAGTGTTAGGTTTTATTAAGGGGGGATTGGGTGGGTTTTAGAGTAGGGTTGGGTGTGTGGGTGGTGGGTTTTAATGTTGAGGGGGTATTGTATTTTATTTTTACAGGTAATAGAGCTGATTACTTTTGGGCAATGCCCCTCAAAAAGCCCTTTTAAGGGCTATTTGTAATTTAGTATAGGGTAGGGAATTTTATTATTTTGGGGGGGCTTTTTTATTTTATTAGGTGGATTAGATTAGGTGTAATTAGTTTAAAATTCTTGTAATTATTTTTTTATTTTCTGTAATTGAGTGTTTTGTTTTTTTTGTACTTTATTTTATTTAATTTAATTGTATTTAATTGTAGTTAGTTTAGGTAATTAATTTAATGATAGTGTAGTGTTAGGTGTAATTGTAATTTAGGTTAGGATTTATTTTACAGGTATATTTGTATTTATTTTAACTAGGAAGTTATTAAATAGTTAATAAATATTTAATAACTATTGTACCTAGTTAAAATAAATACAAACCCTAAGATAGATACAAATGTAACTATTAGTTATATTGTAGCTATCTTATGGTTTATTTTACAGGTATTTAGTTTTAAATAGGAATAATTTATTTAATTGTAGTAATTTAATTTTGTTTTATTTAAATTATATTTAAGTTAGGGGGGTGTTAGACTTAGGTTTAGACTTAGGTTTAGGGGTTAATAAATTTAATATAGTAGCGGCGACGTTGGGGGCGGCAGATTAGGGGTTAATAAATGTAGGTAGGTGTCGGCGATGTTAGGGACGGCAGATTATGGGTTAATAAAATTTAACTAGTGTTTGCGAGGCGGGAATGCGGCGGTTTAGGGGTTAATATATTTATTAAAGTGGCGGCGTTGTCCTGTCGGCAGATTAGGGGTTAAAAACTTTATTTGTTTCCGATATGGGGGGGGGGCTCGGTTTAGGGGTTAATAGGTAGTTTATGGGTGTTAGTGTACTTTTTAGCACTTTAGTTAAGAGTTTTATGTTATGGCGTTAGCCCATAAAACTCTTAAATACTGACTTTTAAATGCGGTAGGAGTCTTGACAGGAGAGGGTCTACCGCTCACTTCTTCCAAGACTCGTAATACCGGCGTTAGGCAAATCCCATTAAAAAGATAGGATACGCAATTTACGTAAGGGCATTTGCGGTAAGTTCGAGTCGCGGAAGAAAAGTGAGCGGTACACCTGTACCTGCCAGACTCGTAATACCAGCGGGCGTTAAAAAGCAGCATTGAGACCTCTCAACGCTGCTTTTTAAGGCTAACGCAAGGCTCGTAATCTAGCAGTATGTTTTTTTCTTTTTTAATTCTTCATTAATGATTGGAATGCAGCACATGAACAGGTTAGCTTAATTCAGCACAGTTTTACATGGCACAAGTGAGATACAACTTTGCACATTAAGTGTAGTTAGTCAACATTTGCCTCTTTTAGCATCAGGGTAAGTGGCTCTATTTTGAGCCCTATCCATTTAATGTCATACTATATTAAATTTATCATGTTTGGAAGAATTCTATATAAGCAGATAAGAAATTTAGAGATGCCTACACTGGAATATGGTGCGACCTACACAACTCTTTATAAAATCTCCCTATAAAATAATAAACAATGATCCCAGTGATTATTACCCAGTATGCCTAAACAAACTGGGATGGCGTGATTGTATCACGCAGAGTTTCCGAATTTCTTATAAGTTTGTTTTTTTTATCTGTGCATATTTTTTAATGGTAACTGCCAATGGTATTGTACATAAAAAAAAAATTATTCTTTTTAAGCTTTTACTTAATATATGATATTTATAATATCATGTAATGCCCACTCAATGGACAATATATTGTTCATTGATTATGTTAACATTGTTTATCAGTGTTCACTGGAATATGGACACCTAAATGTGCAAAAAGGCAGAAATCCACTTCTTTCATATTTACAATATCAATGAACAATATATTGTTAATTGATTATGTTAACATTGTGTTTTTAATATTTTATTGCTGGTTGGAATAAGCAATGTATGGGACTAGTTTAGCTTGTGAATGGCAGCTTATTATTCAGGGACCAGAATTTAAACATCACATGGTTCTCTTTTTTAAGTTAAAAGTACATGAAGCCCAAAATGTTTCTTTAATGATTCAGATAGAGCATACAATTTTAAACAACTTTCCAATTTGCTTCTATTATCAATTTTGAAGGAGCAGTAATGCACTACTGGGGGCTAGCTGGACACATTGGTAAGCCAATGGAAATAGGCATATATGTGCAGCCACCAATGAGCAGCTAGCTTCCAGATCCTGGGCCTATCTATGTATTTTTTTCAGCAATGATTGCCAAAAGAATGAAGCACATTAAATAATAAATGTAAATTGGAAAGTTGTTTAAAATTGTATGCTATATCTGAATCATGAAAGAAAAGTTTTGGGTTTCATGTCTCTTTAAACATACTTTATTTCACAACCCCTTTTTCTTATTATTATTTATAGGAGAATTAGAGAGGCCAAGACATTCCATGTTGGACTGTTACAGAAACCAAAATAAATAATACAGAATCTGACACTTAGGGGCCAAATTATCAAGCGGCGGTCGGACATGATTCACTGTAGCAAATCATGTACGGCCTACATCGCTGCTGGTGAAATGGTGAAATCCAATCGGCCGCTAGCAGGGGTGTCAATACTCCCGATCATATCGGATCAGGATGATTGCAGTCCGCCACCTCAGAGGTGGAGGACGAGTTAAGGAGCAGCGGTCTTACGACCGTTGCTTCTTAACTTGTTTCCCGCGAGCCAGAAACTTCTGGGGTAGATTGCAGCATCAGCTGCTTGGTAAATCTACCCCTTAGTAATTAATACAGATTTTGATCAGCTACTTTTTTCATCAGTGGTAGTATTTTTTCTGTTCTTGCCTTATATTTTTGTAAATTTTGGACCAGCAAACAGGCAGTTAAAGTACCTAATAATATGCTTACAAATGTAAGTTTATTTCATCCATTCTCTCCACTTCACAATGCTTAAAACCATTTTTGCATAGAGGAGCGAATGATTAGTCCAACATTTTATGGCATTTTTAAAATGTTTTGCTTTCAGAATTTTAATTACATTCAACATTAACCAAATTACAAATGCAGAACAATGTTTTACCTTGAAGCCATTTTATGACTGATAATCATAAATATAAAATATCATACTCAGATCTTCAAATGTATTGTTAAAGTAATAATTTCAAAATATTGCTAACAAGACAATACAGGCTTGATTTGCCCAAATGCCAACAGTGTTCAACATCTAGTCAAAATATATCATATTCATTGTGTATTTTTCACCTGTACAAGCTGCCACAAACATATTTTAACTGCTTCACATACTCATCCTTTATAGTCTATATATTTTCTCTTTGCTCATAATTGACATCCTGTCCTATAATACTTTTGTTCATTACCCTGTGAACTGCATTTTTTCTTATTCATATATTTTTTTATTTTTTTTTCCATCTGTGTGCATCTCATCCATTTTAGTCCTTTAGGCAGTTCTAAAACATGGCTTTGAGGAACCTGGGAGTGGATTTCTGTCTCTTCACACAGGTAGGTGTTCATTTACCAATAAACATTGATTATAACAGTAGATAAGTGCCAAAAAGCCCATATGTTGTTTCTATCTACCTAATGGCTTTAGTTCAATTATTGATCAGAAGCTATGTGCATATAACTATGTTATTGTTTTAGTAGAATTTTGTCTGTTGTCAAACTAGTTGTGGTAGTGGCTTCATATCTTACTCCAAAACATTTTCACTTTTAGATAGATCACTTATTAAACATTATATTTATTAGTCTTTCTAAAGTAGATATTCAGAAATATCAATATGAGATAATCAGATTCAAATGTGGTATATAGGCCTATTGATAGGGACAAGTACATTATCTGTTGCTATAAAAGTTATAGAATCTCAACACTAGACCTTATATATTAGCAAACATCTCCCTGAAGGAAAGCTACAGCTCACCACATGATTAGCATCTGTAAGTAATCATAGACAACTGGTTATGTTTAAAAAACAAATATATTGTATGTCTAGTGTATTCCAGTATCAATAAGTGATGCTTTATATCTTATCTACTTATATGAAAATGTCAATAATACTATTAAAATAGTTGGAACAATGGCTTATTACTCATTGAACTATTTATCTATATCTTTAAAAAAAATCCATCAGGGTACTTTAAATGAGTCTAGACAAGTCAATATGAAGGGACATGAATATTTTGAAAATGGCTACAGACTACTTTCTTATGCGCATGCGGTTGAATTTATGCCTGTTCTAAAAGAAGACATATAGACAAGTCTTGCTTTGCTATGTATATCGGATATATGAATGTTTATGATTATGCTTATTCTTTATCCATGATTGTTGTTCGCAATCCCTTCTACTTTACCCTCTATTCTAAGCTTGAAGGAATTACTATGAAGAACTTGAATTGCTAGACTGGTACAAAATAACTTACATAACACATCCCCCTTTAGCACCTTTATTTTTTCTTTCAGAATTCAGATAGATCATTCAGTTTTAAACAACTTGCCACTTTACTTCTATTATCTAATTTGCTTTATTCTCTTGGTATCCTTTGTTGAAGGAGCAGTATTACACTACTGGGAGCTAGCTGTAAGCCAATGACGATGGATATATATATATGCAGTCACCAATCAGAAGCTTTTGAGCCTACCTAGGCATACTTTTTAACAAAGGATACAATGAGAACAAAACAAATTAGATAATATAAATGGACAGTTATTTTAAATGGCATGCACTATCTGAATCATTAAAGAAAACAATCTGGGTATCGTGTTCCTTTAATATATGTCATCTGTAAGGTTTTGGCTTGATAATTCATTGAACGATTTTCTTCTGCCTGCAAACTAGCAGAAAAAAAAGCCAGAAAAAAATACACTGTTTCTTAGAAATAATAGTAAAATATTTCTTATTAAATAATTGGAATATACCCATAAATTATGAATGAAATAATTACCCAATTATCTAAAATAAAATGAATGTATTTTAGTCACATAGAGGAAACATGTTAAACAACTAGAGTTAGTTTAATCTAAAACAGAACCAAGCACTTTCATATGCTTTTTTTGTTATGAGCTGTGTTTCTTGTAATAATAAATGTCATAAAGCTTAGTAATATTGTTCCATGAGAGAGTTTCATGAATTTCAATTACGAGTTACTACATGTCATCATTTTTAGGTTTATCTCCTCTGCAGTTCATGTATTTGCAATTTTATTGTACAAAAGAAGCTATTGTAAAAATAATTTAAATTTGCTTAGTAATTACATGCGATTTTTGCTACTTTGGCATTAAAATTGTAAGAGATTTATAATCAACCCAGTTAATACCTGCATTTACAGTTAGTCTATGTTATTATATTGTTTATTAGCTATGGTCAGTAAAATGAACACATTAAAAAGTTGTAAACACATTTAGGGCCAGATTACAAGTGGAGCGCTAAATTATTGCGTGCCCGCAAACTGGAAAATGTGCCCGTTTGCGGGTGTGCGATAATTAACCAGCCGTTACAAGTGGTTGGTTATTGCTACCACAAGGTTGCGGGAGCAATTAACGGTCAGAAAATAACCAGAGCTCCGACGGCATCAGAACGAGTCTCTCATTGGAGTCTATAGAAGCAAGCAAGCTCTTGTGAGTGCAATTCTTCCCAGCAATGTGAATGCAAGCTTACGTTTGCATTGCTTTTATATTGTAATACCAGTGCCAATTAAAGTGTGCTGGTATTACAAAGTGGAGCGCTAATATCGCTTTCATGAAAGCAATATTTAGCACTGCACTTGTAATCTTTGAAACAATGTCAGCATTATTAAAATTGTCATCAGAAACAGCGGTTTGGCTCTTTTGTTTGAAATGATAAAGTTTACTGCTTCGTAATTAAGTTAAACATTATTTTGTATATTATTAACTCAAACGCTTTTGAAGCTAGGCTAGACCCACATGAAATTACTGTTTTATTAGGTTCCTGTCATTTTTCACACATGTTTTGAGCCCCCCCCCCGGACCACTTTGTAATGCCAGTTAAAGGGACAGTAAACCTTAAAAATAATGTTATATAATTCTGCACATAGTGCAGAATTATATAACATTATTTAGGTGCTATAGCCATAAAAGCATTTTTTACCCGTTTAATTTGCTAAAATACGGCGCTTTTACAGACCCGCTCTCTGCTGAGCGGGTCTGTTATTTTTAGTCAGCGCATCGGGCCAGCTGTATAGTCACAGCCCGGCCCGACCGCGCCATAAGACTAAGTGCAGCTCGCTCCTGTGACAGGAGCGAGCTGCACTTAGTGCTATGGCGCGGTCGGGCCGGGATGTGACTATACAGCTGGCCCGATGCGCTGACAAAAAATAACAGACCCGCTCAGCAGAGAGCGGGTCTGTAAAAGCGCCGTATTTTAGCAAATTAAACTGTAAAAAAGGCTTTTATGGCTATAGCACCTAAATAATAATATATAATTCTGCACTATGTGCAGAATTATATAACATTATTTTTAAGGTTTACTGTCCCTTTAAACTACAAGGACTCTAAACATTCAACAAAATGCGACATAGTGTAAATATAGGTTGATACTGGGAATATATGTAGTTAAAGGGACGTAAAAGTGCTAAAAGGAAATGTTCTAATGTGTTACAGCATTTTATTATTGCACTATGTCTTGTGTATAATTATGTGTTTAACTCCTGCAAAGGGGTTAAACACACATTTAAAGTAAGCTCCAGAACAGCAATACAGTACTGGGAGATAGCTGAACACATCTAGTGAGACAATCACAAGAGGCGTATGTGTGAGGTCACTGTTACCCAGCAAGCTCCCAGTACTACTATATATATATATATATATATATATATATATATATATATATATATATATATATATATATATATATAGAGAGAGAGAGAGAGAGAGAGAGAGAGAGAGAGAGAGAGGAATATCTTTTTAAAAATACTTAGAACATATTTCTCTGAAGAACATTGGTATGTGAAATATTTACAGTACATACAAATATGTATGTATCTCTATGTTAAATTCCTTTGCAGTCCCTTTTTTCCCCCTTATAACTTTTTATTGCAATTTTATAATATTCTTATTAGGCAGTTATTATGAGTGTAACTGTACTTTTAATTTTATTTTTTTATGTTTCTTGTGCAACTTTTTAGTTGAGTGTAGCAGTTAACCAGCACGCCACTCATAATCTAGCCCTATATCAGCTAAATTACGAGTTTTGAGCGCTATAGGGAAAGTAAAGAACGCCACAAACGTTGCGTTATTTAATTCCCTATAGCGCTGCCATTACAAGTTTAAAAAAATACTGCTTGTGCGGGCGATATAGAGATTTTAAACTCCATACCGCTCCCAAAACAAGCACTGTGTTTGACGTGCTCGTGCACGCTTTCCCCATAGACATCAATGGGGAGAGCCGGCAAAAAAAAAGTCTAACACCAGCGATCGCGGAAACAAAAGCTCCGTAACTCAGCCCCATTGATGTCTATGGGGAAGATAAAATACAGTTTAAACCTCACACCCTAACAAAAACCCTACGTCTAAACACCCCTAATCTGCTGCCCCTGACATCGCCGAAACCTACTTAATGTTATTAACCATTAATCTGCTGCTCCCGATATCGCTGACGACTAAATACAATTATTAACCCCTAATCTGCCGCTCCCGATTTCGCTGTCGCTATACTAAAGTTAGTAACCTCTATTCTGCCGCACCCCAACATTACCGTAACTATATTAAAGTTATTAACACCTATTCCGCCACTCCCAATATTGCCACCACCTAAATAAAGCTATTAACCCCTAAACCTCTGGCCTCCCACATCACTACCACTAAATAAACCTATTAACCCCTAAACCGTCAGCCCCCCACATTGCAACAACCTAAATTAAACTATTAACCCCGAACCTTAACGTAACCCTAACACCCCCTAACTTTGACATAATAATTAAAATAGATCTAAATTAAATTTACAATTATTAACTAAACAATAACTATTTAAAAATAAATACTTACCTGTAAAATAAAATCTAAGCTAGCTACAATATAACTAATAGTTACATTGTAGCTAGCTTAGGTTTTAGTTTTATTTCACAGGTAAGTTTGTATTTATTTTAACTAGGTAGACTAGTTAGTAAATAGTTATTAACTATTTACTAACTACCTAGCTAAAATAAATACAAACTTACCTGTGAAATAAAACCTAAACTGCCTTACACTAAACCTAACATTACAAAAATAAAAACCTACCATTACAAAAAATAAAAAACCTAACATTACAAAAAATAAAAAAACCTACCATTACAAAAAACCAAAATTATCCAAAAAATAAAGATTATTCCTATTCTAATACCCTTAAAAATAAATACCCCAAAATAAAAAAATCTAAATCTAATCTAGAATAAACTACCAAGGGTCCTTAAAAGTGCATTTTGAAGGGCATTGCCCTGAGATAAACACCCCCTAAAAATATACATTACACAAAATAAAAAATGAAATCATCCAAAATAAAAAAGAATTACACCTAATTTAACAGCCCTATCAAAATAAAAAAAATAAAAAAATAAAAAAAAAACCTAGCCTATAATAAACTACCGATGGCCCTTAAAAGGGCCTTTTGTGGGGCATTGCCCCAAAGATATCAGCTCTTTTACCGGTAAAAAAAATACAAATACAAACACCCCCCAACAGTAAAACCCACCACCCAATCAACCCCCCCAAATAAAAAAACTAAAATAAGCTAAGCTACCCATTGCCCTGAAAAGGGCATTTGTATGGGCATTGCCCTTAAAAGGGAATTTAGCTCTTTTACATTGCCCAAACCCTAATCTTAAAAAAAAAACCACTAACCCCCGACGATCCACTTACAGTTGTTGAAGTCCCGCTTGAAGGATCCATCCAGCCGCCGAAGTCCTCATCCATGCGGCAAGAAGTATTCATCCAGGCGGCCTCTTCTATCTTCATCCAGCTGGTGAAGTCCTCATCCATGCGGCAAGAAGTCTTCATCCAGGCGTCCTCTTCCATCTTCATCCAGCCGGCGTTGAGCGTATCCATCCTGAAGACATCCGGCGCGGAGCATCCTATTCATATGGTCGCCGCCGTATACTGATTCTTCAATGCAAGTGACGCAATCCAAAATGGCGTCCCTTGCATTCCTATTGGCTAAATATTTCAATCAGCCAATAGGAATTTGAGCTGCTAAAATCCTATTGGCTGTTCCAATCAGCCAATAGGATTGAGCTCTCATCCTATTGGCTGTTCCAATCAGCTGATATCTTTGGGGCAATGTATTAGTAGTTTATTATAGGCTAGGATTTTTTTTTATTTGGGGGGGTTATTTTGATAGGGCTATTAGATTAGGTGTAATTCTTTTTTATTTTTGATCATTTGTTATTTTTCGTAATTTAGTGTTTAGTTTTTGTAATTAGATACTTAGTGTGTAGTTTAGTTTTATTTAATTGGTAGTTAGTTTAATTTAAGTTTAATAATTATAATAGTTTAATTGTTAGTTTAAAATTATTTTTTTTAATTTGACAGGTAAAGTTTAATTTAATTTAATATAGGGAAATTGTAATTTTAATATAAAGTTATTGGGTCGTTAGGTTTAGGGGTTACTAGTTTAAATTAGTTTATTTTGTTGTGGGGGGCTTCTGGTTTAGGGGTTAATAGTTTATTTTAGTATTTTTCATTGTGGAGGGCTTGCGGTTTAGGGGTTAATAGGTTTATTATTGCGTCTGTGTGGACGGACGGCAGATTAGGGGTTGATAATATTTAAATAGTGTTTGCGATGCGGGAGGGCGGCGGTTTAGGGGTTAATAAGTTTATTATAGTGGCGACAATGCAAGACTAACTGTTATCCTTCTTTAATGTTAGGTAATAATGCATTATATTTATCGGCTACCGCTATTTGGTTAATTCCAACATCAGACATTAAAACACTTTTCTTCTCCTTTCCCTTCTTGGGAAGGGAAGAACTATATAATTAATACAATATTATAATTATTACTATTACTATGTTGCACTATTAATAAAATTCTATCAAAAAACAAAGAGATGGACAGAGAGCATTATCCGTCATAATGCTTTGGGTTAATAAAAAGGAACATAACGCACTCTTATACTATTAATTTATATTTTCTTGTAATGAATTGAAGGCACCAAGAAAGGTGACAGTGGTAGCACACACAGTCTCTATAGGAGGGGGGTTGCACAGCTTTGGATTGACTGCACACTTAAAGTGAATGGTAAATAAGCATAGATAGGGAGTTCAAATAATGATGTGAAGGTAAACTGAAATGGTTTAAAGGGCATCAATACACATATTCAAATACTATAGGCAACATAACATGTAGTCACAAATTCCATTTTGTGTCTCTTTAAAGAGTTTTGAAATGTTTTAAGGAGCCAATCCAGACTGGAGTAGACACAGCACTGTCTTTTAACTAGTAAAATGTCCATTGATTTGCAGTGTCTTCTTCTTGTTTATTTATAAAGTGCCAACATATTATGCAGCACTTTAATATAAAGTATACAGTTATGGAGTTCAATATTCATAGAACATTTACATAAATTATAAGTATACAGTTACAGAGTGCAATAATCAGAAGTAATTTACATAAATCATAAGGGTAGAAGGCAGCTGGAGTACATGGGGAAGCTGAGAGAGAGGGAAGCATAAACAGTGGATACATCTTAAATTAAGTTGTACACATCCCTGAACAGATATGTTTTTAAGGAAAGACGTTTTTGAGACTAGAGTCATGTGTTACCCCAAGGCCGTGGTCTGAGGGGTAGAGGTGATGACAGAGTTGTCCACATTAAGTGAGATATGGGGAGTGGGGAGATTGGTAGAGGGAGAAAATAGGAGTTCAGTTTTAGAGAGGTTCAGCTTTAAGTAGTGAGAAGCCATCCAGGATGAGAGATTAGCTAGGCAGCTGGTGACATGAGTCAAAAGGGAAGAAGAACTGTCTTGAGCAGAAAGTTAAATTTGGGTATCATAAGCATAAAGATGATACTGAAATCCAAAGGACTTGATTAACAAGCCTAGAAATTATGTGTAGACTGAGAAAGGAAGAGGACCTAGAATTGAGCCTTGAGGTAGCCCAGCCATTTTGTCAAGGGCAGAGGCCATAATGAAATTATGCAGAGAGATGGATTCCTCAGGACAAGAACAGAAGGAGAATGCAGGGTGAAGGAGGTTTAGAGTGTGAGACAGTGTTCTGTGTTTGAGCCAAATAGGAAGAGCTAGGTACGCTTAGTCTTTCAATGTGAACATATCAGAATTGGAAAACTTGATTTTCAGAATTAAATTAGAGGAAAATTGATCAAAATCTATATTATTATCGCGTTTGTAACGCGGCCGTCGCCAGTTGCGCACGCATCCTCAAAAGAATGTTGGCTGCGCCAGGTAGCCAAAAAAATCCACCTGGATGCAGCGTAGGCAAACCCGAAACCTTAAAAAAAAAAACACGCAACCACACAAAATAAATAAAAAACACGTAACCGGCCACAAGAAATAAAAATAAAAACAGTGACCCGCCCGCACAAAGTATAACAAAACCTAACCTCACGCACAAAGTATTAGCAAACGTCTAAACCGTCAACCCCCACATCGCAAAAAAATAAAGTAATTAACTCCTAATCTGCAAATATCATAATTAAAACATTAACCCCTTAACCGCCAACCACCCACATTGCAATAAACCTAATTAACCTATTAACCCCTAAACCACCAAGCCCCCATATCGCAATAACCCTAATTAACCTATTAACCCCTAAACCCCCACATCACAATAACCCTAATTAACAATGCAAATAACTAATTTAATTACTAAGCCCCCTAACCTAACACCCCCTAAATTTACCCCAATTACTACTAAAATACAATTAAAATAAAATAAAAACTAACATTAAATTACAAATAAAAAAGTAACATCACAGAAAAAAATAAACAAAATTATTAAAAATAAAAATAAATTATACCTAATCCCTATGAAAATAAAAAAGCCCCCAAAATAAAAACACCCCCTAATCTAAACTACCAATAGCCCTTAAAATCGCCTTTTGTAGGGCATTGCCCTAAGTTAAACAGCTCTTTTACCTCTAAAAAATACTAAGTCCCCCTAACAGTAAAAACCACCCACCCACCAAACCCCCCAAAATAAAAAAACCTAACACAAAAAAACTAAACTACCCATTGCCATTAAAAGGGCATTCAGCTCTTTTAATGCCCTTAAAAGGGCAATCATCTCTCTTTCATGCCCCAAAAAACCCTAATCTAAGAAAAACACCCCACAAATTAAAATAAAAAATAAAATAAAATAAAAAAAGCCTAAACCTAAGCCCCAAATAGGTACTCACTGTTCCTGAAGTCTGGTGGAGAAGGTCTTCTTCTAGACGGATCCATCATCTTCTATCCGTCGCACACTGAAGATCCAGACTTCAGGAACAGTGAGTACCTATTTGGGGCGTAAGTTTAGGCTTTTTTATTTTAATTTTTGTTTTTAGATTAGTTTTTTTGGGCTTAAAAAATAGCTGATTGCCCTTTTAAGGGCAGTAAAAGAGCTGAATGCCCTTTTAATGGCATGGGTAGTTTAGTTTTTTTTGCGTTAGGTTTTTTTATTTTGGGGAGTTTGGTGGGTGGGGGGCATTTACTGTTAGGGGAACTTAGTATTTTTAAGAAGTAAAAGAGCTGTTTAACTTAGGGTAATGCCCTACAAAAGGTGTTTTTGGGGGGGGATTTTTTCTTTTTATAGGGGTAATAGTTTAGGTTTAAATTTTTTATTTTGAATAGCTTTGTTTAATTTTTTTCTGTAATTTTACTTTTTTATTTTTTGTAACTTTAGCTTGGGGGTTCGTATTTTTTAAACATAGACTGCCCTCTGGGCAGGCTTATTGCCTAGTATATAATAAAAGCATTTTGCAAAGTTGTTTTACTACACATAATGAAATATTTTATATAAAAATCTCAAAGTGTTTACAGTTCCTTTAAAGGGACAGGAAACCACAACATTTTATTTCATAATTCAGATAGAACATACAATTTCAAACAACTTTCCAATTTACTTCTAGTATCAAATTTGCTTCATTCTCTTGTTATCCATTGCTGAAGGAACAGCATTGCACTACTGGCAGCTAGGTGAGCACATCTATTAGCCAATCACAAGAGACATAAGTGTGCAGGTACCATTCACCAGCTCCCACTAGTGTAAGATATGTGCATATATATTTTTTTCAACAAGAGATACCAAGAGAAGAAAGCACATTTGAAAATAGAAGTGATTTTAAAAGCATCTTAAAATTACATGCTCTATCTGAATCATGCAAATTTAATTTTGACTTTCCTATCCCTTTAAGTAGTCATGATTCATATTGAAACAATTAACCTTGTTTTTCTTTGACTGCATATTTTTTGCTTATAAAGCCTGTGCAACAACTGTTTCTTATAGGTTGTTGTGTTTTTAGATAAATCACCTATGCATTTATATATATATATTTTTTATGGATTTTAAAGTAATCTATAGAGTTGCTGTCATTACTGCTGCTGCTGATGATGATGAAGAAGATGGTGATTAAATATAGATGAATGGTTTCTTGGCTAAAATGTATGATTAATTTATTAATGATTAATATTGACAATTTACACAGACATATAAAATAGTAAATAGTATTTTTTCTTGACCAAAATAGATATTTTACTGTCATACATTTACTTATTTCTACCATAATTTATTCCTTAAAGGAACAAACATTAAAAAATCTTTGCTTTGTACTAAACTGCAACATCTGGAGCAATAATAAATAGTTTAATAGCTGAGTTCAACTTTGGACCATAGGTTGTTTATCAGCTTTGCTGACAGCAGTTTATCAAATGTCCTGTGTAGCTATGTACTAGGAAAACAGATGTTAGAATATTTACTTTTAAACATACACAATATGTATACAATTTCACATTTATTAATTTTACCTAAACTGTATTTTTTTTCAAATAACATTACTAACTTTTAAGTTACAATTTAGAAATGCACAAAATAGATAAAAATCATAATCAAGTACACTTTTTCAAAAAAAGTATTGAAAATAATATGGATCCTGTTTTTTAAAGTGCAAGCATACGAGACGATCGTATTCAGTGAAACAGCATCCACTGGTCATCTGCTCTCCAATCACACAAGAGCAGTGGTTGTCGGTCACCCTGTACGGATTATGATCTCTGCTTCTTAACTTCCGGGTTGCAGGTTCACATGGGTGAGCTTAAACTGAAAGGGCTCCAAAGCTTCATAAAATAAATCCCATATATGTTCTTAAGTCAGTGATATAGCACAAAAAAAACAGACGCCTAGTAACTATGCCTAGTAAGATAGATTGCAATGGTGAGGTGTGTACAAAATTGTCCTTCTAATTTGCCAATTATCCTAAAAAAATAAGCAAATGCTTAATTACTTCCCATCTAGGCAATATGCATTCACTAGAGATTTTGAGTTCTTGACTATAGTTATCCTTTTCTCTGATGAAAGATGTATTGTTTTACTAAGTATATCCTGATTTTTTTTTCATATGACCCTCAGATAAAACAAATGAATGTGTTTCTTTTTAGAAGGTTCATTTTCCTATTTTTTTTTCATTCTTAAAGACCATACCATTTTAGTAATCCTCACATGAATGGTTTTCAATTTATTCACTTCCTTCTGGATGTGCAGTCCATATACTGGGGGGGGGGGCGGACTGCTGATCTGTAAAATGACATAAGTAGCTCAGCTTTTCTGCGGCTAATACCTCAGTCTATGCAACCAAGCATTCTTTAATTTTCTTTTCTAGTGTGCTATGCTTCACTACCATTAAATCCACTTTAATATTAATTCACAACTATTTTCTCAACAATTTTGGTTTGTGAAATTTTTTTTTTCCCCTATACTGTAGATACAGCCTTGGTGGTTTTGTATATGAAATACATAATTTTACAACATTTAATTTGTTTTCTTATCAACTGGCAGTGCAATTCCACATAATAGCTATCATTTCTCTGCCTTATAACCATGATCATAAATTCCTTGTCTCACAATTTTGCTGCACTTATTTGCTATACTTATTTAAAGTTTTTCATTCCTTGATTTATACCTGTATCTATACTGTCCCTTTTTTGTGGCAATAGCACTAATTTATTTTTCCACATTTCTCCCCTTTTTAGTAGGAATCCACTCACTTAGGGCTCAGTTATGTAAATCTCTCCACTCATGCAAGATTATTTAAGAAGTCTCGTCAGTACTACAATGTCCCTCAAAGAATGTTAGAAAAGCTCATTTTAGCTGAAACACTGTATATCTAGCGTTGCAGTATTCTTTGTGTGAAGAAGAGACTCTTGCTTTGACATTTAATGCTCAAAAAAGTCCCTAAATATTTTGTGTGAATTCTCTCCATTCTGGTGACTTTTTGATCAATCGACCCTAAGAGCTTGATGATCAAAACTTCCCCAGCATGAAGAGAAATCTTGCAAAATATTTGTGAGCTTTTTTTTTCCCCCAGCATTATTTTCAAGCAAGTGTTAAAATTGGAACTTTGTTCCGATGTTAAACATTTGCCCCAGTCATGAAGGGGTTAAATATTCTGTAAAGCTTTATTTACTGGCCCAAAACATTTCACATCGTAGTAGAATAAAGAAGGAACTAAAGATGAGAATAAAAACTTGAGAAACAAATCTGAAGAAGGTTAATGCTTAAGCCCAGTTTACTTTCAATTGATTTAATAGTTGACTAATCAGGTCAAATGAGTTGAGTAATGAGTTTAGTTATATCACTCCCAATAAACATACTATAGACAACTTTGGATAAGTAAAATGTAAGCAACTAAGTGTGTTTATGTGACTAAATGATATTGTGCATTTATAAATCTGTTTGGAATGTCATTTATGTAGTATTAGTAAAGAAACATAGAAGTAAAAATTAAAAGTATTATCATTTAGAGACTGTGCAATTAAGAAAAAAAATCACATTTACATCTATTGTCAAGCTATTTCTTTGTGTTTGTTAAAACGTAGCTACTATGACACAGGAACATGCACATATCTTGAGCATTATAAAGCAGCAGGGTTTGTAACAATATGCGTTCCATTAACTCTCGAGGGCTCTCTCTGTATCCACTCTTCTGTGTCTGAGGGTCCATTTATCATAAAGTTAGCTGACACCCCTAACTTTTTCTTTAAATCTGGCAAATCTATTGGTGTGTATTAACACAGAACTAGCCTGTCACTTTCTCTTACTTCTGATTCCCATGTTAATGACCTAGCTACTTTCCAGAAAAGTCTCCTCTGCATCAGCTAAAACTTTTCCTAAGTACAAGTTCAACTTGTTCTTTAATAACCATGTCCTTTTTAAAAATAAGGAATTTCATACAGTGTTGCTATTTGTTTATCTGATATGCTCAACAACTAATTACAGTTTATTGCTAAGAAAACTAGAGTATTAAACTAACATTCATAACTAGTCCTGCAGAACAGATACATCCTTACCCCAGAAAACAGGCATTAGTAATCAATAGCATGCCTATCTACCAGCAGCTAATGCCCCTGCTCGTACACAGGTGCAAAAACAGCTACAAATACCTTGCCTTACTGAACTAGGAAAAACAAACATCTTGGAGAAGGGGGATATTGCTACCTTTCTGATATATATACCCTAATGTGAAATGTTAAAGGGACCATCTTCTTACATATATGCATGTTTCTTAAAGGCGGTTCTTTGTTTTTGTGTGTGCGTTTAGTTAGAATGTTGTTATATTGTTTTTTAATGTATTATTTTTCTAATGTAATCAGTTTCTGTTCTTATTAATTAAAAGGTTCCAAGATCGAGGGAGTAAACAAGTTCATTTTAAATATACATGAGCAGAACATGCAGATTTGAAATGCTTTTCCTCTAATGCAGTCATTGGAATGTTGGATTAAAGTTAAAGGGACATGAAACCCCAAAATATTTTTTTATGATTCAGATAGAGAATACAATTGTAAAAAAGTGTCCAATTTACTTCTATTATCAAATTTGCATCATTCTCATGTTATTCTTTGTTAAATAGATATCCAGATAGGTAGCGTGCAGTTGCCTGAAGCACTATATGCCAGGAATTAGTGCTGCCATCTTGTGTTCTTACTAATGTATAACATTGTTGCAAAACTGCTGCTATATAGTGATGCCGACACGTAAACTCTTGAACTTACCTCCCTGAAGAACATTTGATAATAGAAGTAAGTTGGAAAGTTGTTTCAAATTGTATGTTCTATCTGAATCATGTAAGAAATCTTTTGAGTTTTATGGCCCTTTAATGCACTAGTATAATGTTGCTTTTAAATCTTAAAGGGGTAGTAAACAGTATGAAATTGTAATATAAATTGTTTAATGATGTGTAGTTAAAAAAATGTTGCAATATAATGTCATTATTTTGTCCCCTTTTCCTGTAATTTTAGTTTTCTAAATCTCACTGAATTTCTACAAAGTATTGGGCGCCACCATGTTTTAAACTTTCCCCTTTAATTTTCCCGTTTATATATCCTTCTTGCTGAGGATAATTAAGGACAGATATAAAACAGGCAATAAAAGAGACAAACAAGGCTTTTCCACTAAGCTTTATTTGCACAAACAGAGATAAATAGAAAACGGCAGCACCCATTACTTTATAGAAACTAAAGTGCTTCATAGAAATTAAACCTTTGCACTTATATTTTCAATATTTAAACAACTAATATAATTGTAATAAATACATCTACATATTATTCTAAGGCTAATCTTTGCTTCAAAGGGACAGTCTACACCAGATTTTTTTTATTGTTTAAAAAGATAGATAATCCCTTTATTACAATTTCCCCAGTTTTGCATAAGCAACACGGTTATATTAATACACTTTTTACCTATGTGATTATCTTGTTTCTAAGCCTCTTATTTCAGTTCTTTTGACAGACATGTATTTTAGCCAATCAGTGCTGACTCATAAATAATTCCACCGGAGTGAGCTCAATATTATCTATTAGGCACACATGAACGAGCAGTGTCTAATTGTGGAAAACTGTCAAAATGCACTGAGATAAGAGGCAGTTCAGCTGCTTACAAATTAGCATATGAGCCTACCTAAGTTTAGCTTTCCACAAAGAATACCAAAAGAGTAAAGCAAATTTGATGATAAAAGTAAATTGTAAAGTTGTTTAAAATTGCATGCACTATCTGAATCATGAAAGTTAAAATTTTGCCTAGATTGTCCCGTTAAATGTATCAATATGTCTAGCATGCATTTACTGTTTAATACCCCTTTGCTTTATCTACACTCAGTGGATTTTAAGTGACAAACCACTATTCTATGATCTCCAACATATACATAAAAAAGTGTGTGTGTATCTTTGTGTGGCCTTAGAGGATGATGTTCTGTAAAACATTGTTTTGACCAATATCACAAAAGAATATAAGACTCAGAGAAATGTTAAAATGTGCAATTTAATGAACTCTACTTTTTATTTTTATATGAAAAGCTTAGAACCCTTAAAGGGACACACAAGTCAAAATTAAACTTTCATGATTCAGATAGAGCAAACAATTTGAAACAACTTTCCAATTTACTTCCATTAACAAAACTTGCACAGTCTTTTTATATTTACACTTTTTGAGTCACCGGCTCCTACTGAGCATGTGCAAGAATTCACAGAATATATGTATTTGCATTTGTGATTGGATGATGGCTGTCACATGATACAGGGAGAGTGGAAATAGACATAACTGAAATATGTCAGAAAGAAATCTACTACTCACTTGAAGTTCAGACTAAGTGCCATTGCATTGTCTTTTTATCATACATTTGTTGTTAATGCAAATCTACTGTATTTACTGGTCCTTTAAGTCATAATGCTTTATCTTTTTAACCTTAGGTTGCTGACTTTTGATGAGACTCATCTGATTGCAAAAACAGTATATGAAAAAGTTGTTTTGTCTATTATTTAGTTAACTCTGTAGCAATCACACATTACAATAACTACTCTTCACTATAAACAAAACACAAATTAATTCTGCATATGACTTCATGAAGTGTTCTACCTTTATGTATATTTAAAGGCTGAATTAATAAGATGAATTTCTGGTAGGAAATACAATTATCTATCTATCTATCTATCTATCTATCTATCTATCTATCTATCTATCTATCTATGTTATCTATCTATTTATCATTTTTCTTTCTATCTATCTATCTATCTATCATCTGCCTCTGTATCATCTTTATCTATCTATCTATCTATCTATCATCTATCTATCATCTGTCTATTATCTATATATCTATATTTCTGTCTGACTGTTTATGAAATAACATGATATGGCAGCATGGACATTTGAATAAAAGATAAAACTTTGCATACAGGACTTTTTAGTTAAAAAAAAATGTTTTGTTTATTTTCTTCCTGTGAAAAAATACAAATTGATGTGAATATAAAGGTTTCCAGAAATGTATAAATAATACTTATTTGGTCATCTGGAAAACCTATTAAAAATACTTCCCTACAGCTCTATAGTCCTTGCCACATACAACATATTCCAAAATGAATTTGAAGAGAATTCTCAGGTGGAAATAAGCGTCAACAGCACCTCCAGATTAGTGTCATGCTGACTTGGGATAAGGTCAGTCTGAAATGAAAGGTGCCAGTCAGTAATTAATATTAAGCCCTACACTTCTATAATGGGATGACATGTGTATCAAAGGTTCATGTCAACCACAGCCCAGTAGAAAAGAGATTATTAAGCAAAAATGAAATATCATGGAATATATCTGTTAAATGTATATGCTTGTGTAGTTGTTTGCTTTTTTTTCTTATTTATATATGAGTCACTAATGTTTATTACCTAGTGCATCTGTGTACATATTAATATTTCAGATAAAATATATAACATCTTGGGGAATTACATTTTATCATTTATGACATAAACCTGTTTAACACCAATTTTCTAATAAATACATTGTATAAGGAAATTAAAAAATATTATGGGTACCAGAAAATTAAATTACAGTTAGTGACACAACAAGGATTTACTGTTTAAAGGGACACTGAACTTAGATTTTTTCTTTCGTGATTCAGAGCATGCAATTTTAAGCAACTTTCTAATTTACTCCTATTATCAAATTTTCTTAATTCTCTTGGTATCTTTATTTAAAATGCAAGAATGTAAGTTTAGATGCCAGACCATTTTTGGTGAACAACCTAGGTTGTTCTTGCTGATTGGTGGATACATTCATCCACCAATAAAAAAAATGCTGTCCGGAGTTCTGAACCATATAAATAGCTTAGATGCCTTCTTTTTCAAATAAATATAGCAAGAGAATGAAGATCATTTGATAATAGGAGTAAATTAGAAAGTTGCTTAAAATTCCATGCTCTATCTGAATCACGAAAGAAAAAAAAAATTGGGTTCAGTGTCCCTTTAATCAAAATTAAAGGGATGGGAAACCCCAAAAAATGATTATGTGGTTCAGACAGATCATACATTTTTATAAAAGTTTTTATTTTTCAATTTACTTTTATTGTTACATTTGCTTAGTATTCTTTGTTGTAGACATACCTAGGTAGGTGTGGCAATAAATTGTGCTGTCATCTTTTGCTCCTGAAAACTGCTGCCATCTAGTGCTCCAGACTCATGCATGCTCCTGAGCTTACAACCTGATTTTCAACAAAAGATAACAAGTGAATGATTAACATTTGATAATATTAATTTAGAAAGTTGTTTAAAATTGCATGCTCTATCTGAATCATGAAAGAAAAAAATTTGGGTTGCATGTTCCTTTAATGCAATATAAAATATTACACTAAACAAATCATGCTTATTTAAATAATACAGTTATTTTGACAGGATTATGGAAGCGTTCAAGGAAACTATAGACCTATTATGAGCAAACACATATAACAAGGTAACTCTGGAGGGAGGTTTCTCTGAATTTGATAGTGATTGCTGTCAGTTTCTGTGTGTACTCAGCTGTTTAAGCAGAAAGGTATTAATAAGGTCATTTAGCGCATATCTTCTCAGCTGGGTTTTATTTTGACCTTTTCTAACGCTCTACCACAGAACTATGAATGTATATTGGCTGACAGAGGTACACAGTTTTGCATATTCAGATTTGTCTAATAGCCTGTGCGGTAGTTTTATAAGTGGTCTTTAATGGGATTTTTTTTACAATATGAATTTGACAGCCTTTGCCAAATTTCTTTGATTTAAATTCTCTGTTTTCCCTCAGTCAGTTATAATTAATATGAATCTGTCAGTAACATGAACATAACATAATTATACATAAAATAAAACAGTGTAGATGGTTAATATGAAGAACATTTAAACATTTGGATGAATCCTATTATTATTTTGTCACCTGATTATATAAAACTACATTTAAATTAAAAGTTATTGTATAATCTCTAAAGAATTATTATGCTTGAAGTCATACAAAGATTGTGGCCCATATAAGCGCTGCGCTATTAAGCACTTTTGCTTGCGCAAAAGCAAATCCAGAAGCAAACATTTTACTTTCAATTTTTAATATTATTTGTAATAATAAGGTAAAATGTTTGCGCCCAAGCAAAAGCAGACATGCGCTAACTTCAGAACTTCTGAACCCGGCACGCATTAGACCAACTGCGCTAACCCGAAGGCATTTATGAATATTTTACATTCCATTGTTCTAATCTTCACATGGTTGAAAATGTTCTTTTTATTTTTAAATATATTTTTCTATATATGGCTGAGGATTTTTTTGTAAAATATGTATCTATAGCTAAACACACGTATACATTGTTATGAACTTTGGTACTGCAATATGAAAGGATTCAGTTTCTGTATAAACAAATGTTTTAGTATATGTCAAATTTAACATCCACTGAATTGTAGTGCTAATAAATATGCATACCAATTTTTTTTTGTTTACTTTGATATTTACATTATAAGATATTTTAACTACATTGGGAATATTAATTAAATAAACAGGGACACAATACAAGGTTTTAGAGAAAATGCATATTCATCTTTCATTGTCAGCTTTGTTAACTGTATTATTTTCATCCAGATATCACAGTTTTCACAAAAAATAATAATAATAACAATATTACATATATGGGTTTTCTCTAATTTTGCCTCATTTATATCCAGGATGGAATCAGGAATGTTTTCAAAATGTTGACAAATGCTAAGGCCTAGATTACGAGTTTTGCGTTAGAGGCTGTTTGGTGCTAACGAGCAGTTTTGTCTCATCGCTCACTTACCTACAGCACTTGTATTACGAGTTTTCAGAAATCCGTTGTTAAAAGACAAGAAGTGAGCGTTGAGCAAAATTTTGCTCATTACCGTACTCCAATACCAGCGCTGCTTAAGTCAGCGGTGAGCTGGTCGTACATGCTCATGCACGATTTCCCCATAGGAATCGATGGGGAGAGCCGGCTGAAAAAAAGTCTAACACCTGCAAAAAAGCAGTGTAAAACTCCTTAACGCAGCCCCATTAATTCCTATGGGGAAATAAAATGTATGTCTACACCTAACACCCTAACATGAACCCCGAGTCTAAACATCCCTAATCTTACAGTTATTAACCCTTAATCTGCCGCCCCTGACATCGCCGACACCTGCATTATATTATTAACCCCTAATCTGCCGCTCCGGACACCACCGCCACCTACATTATACTTATGAACCCCTAATCTGCTGCCCCCAACATCGCCGACACCTACATTATACCTCTAATCTGCCGCCCCCAATGTCGCCGCCACCTACCTACACTTATTAACCCCTAATCCGCTGCCCCCAACGTCGCTGTCACTATAATAAACATATTAACCCCTAAACCGCCACACTCCCGCCTCGCAAACATTAGTTAAATATTATTAACCCCTAATCTCCCGTCCCTAACATTGCCACCACCTACCTACATTTATTAACCCCTAAACTTCCGCCCCCAACGTCGCCGCCACTATATTAAAGTTATTAAGCCCTAAACCTAAGTCTAACCCTAACCCTAACACCCCCTAACTTAAATATAATTACAATAAATCTAAATAAAATTACTATCATTAACTGAATTATTCCTATTTAAAACTAAATGCTTACCTATAAAATAAACCCTAAGCTAGCTACAATATAACTAATAGTTACATTGTAGCTAGCTTAGGGTTTATTTTTATTTTACAGGCAAGTTTGTATTTATTTTAACTAGGTAGAATAGTTATTAAATAGTTATTAACTATTTAATAACTACCTAGCTAAAATAAAGACAAATTTACCTGTAAAATAAAAATCTAACCTAAGTTACACTAACACCTAACACTATACTATAATTAAATAAATTAACTAAATTAAATACAATTAACTAAATTAAATTAAATTAGCTAAAGTACAAAACCCCCCACTAAATTACAGAAAATAATAAACAAATTACAGATATTTAAACTAATTACACCTAATCTAATAGCCCTATTAAAATAAAAAAGCCCCCCCCCAAAATAAAAAAAACCCTATCCTAAACTAAACTACCAATAGCCCTTAAAAGGGCCTTTTGCTGGGCATTGCTCCAAAGTAATCAGCTCTTTTACCTGTAAAAAAAAATACAAACAACCCCCCCAACAGTAAAACCCACCACCCACACAACCAACCCCCCAAATAAAATACTATCTAAAAAACCTAACCTCCCCATTGCCCTGAAAAGGGCATTTGTATGGGCATTGCCCTTAAAAGGGCACTTAGCTCTTTTGCCACCCAATCCCTAACCTAAAAATAAAACCCACCCAATACACCCTTAAAAAACCTAACACTAACCCCCTGAAGATCGACTTACCGGGAGAAGTCTTCATCCAAGCTGGGCTGAAGTCCTCAAGGAAGTCGGGAGAAGTCTTCATCCAAGCTGGGAGAAGTGGTCCTCCAGACAGGCAGAAGTCTTAATCCAGACGGCATCTTCTATCTTCATCCATCCGGATCCAATCAGCCAATAGGATTGAGCTCACATTCTATTGGCTGATTGGAACAGCCAATAGGATTTTTTCTACCGTAAGTGGTGGCGGTGTCTGGAGCGGCAGATTAGGGGTTAAAATTTTTATTATAGTGTTTGCTAATTGCTATGCGGGAGGGCCTCGGTTTAGGGGTAAATAGGTAGTTTATGGGTGTAAGTGTACGTTTTAGCACTTTAGTTATAAGTTTTATGTTACGGCGTTGTACCATAAAACTCTTAACTACTGACTTTTAAATGCGTTAGGAATCTTGACAGGGTAGGGTGTACCGCTCACTTTTTGGCCTCCCAAGACATACTCGTAATACCGGCGCTATGGAAGTCCCATAGAAAAAAGACTTTACGAAGTTTACGTAAGTCGTTTTGCGGTAAGGCCAAAGAACCTTCAAGACTCGTAATACCAGCGGGCGTAAAAAAGCAGCGTTTGGACCTCTTAACGCTGCTTTTTTACCCTAACGCACAACTCGTAATCTAGCCATTTCAAATAAGGTTTCAATTGCTGTAAGGTGTAGAGTAAAACTTTAGTCTGAGGTACAGGTGTGTAACCTGTTGTGAGCAGTAGGGACTGTTGATAAAGCACATTCCCTAATGAGCAAAGTGTTTCTCTGAGCTTCTCCTGAATGGCGGATTTATCTTATATTCTGTACACATGGGATTAAGCTCCAAGCTCAGAGTGAAGTTCATTCATTTTTGAGAGATAGTCAATAACACACACAATCCATCTGACATATAATATATTAAATATACACCCCTCTTTTTTATGATAATCCCTTTTACAGTATCCTTCAAATGAAGACTTGAGAATTTCTTGGTCAAAATTAAAGCTCACTGTAAAAGGCAATAATTCCCTTAAGCCCCAATAAATGAAATTGTGCTGTCTCTGTTTACAAAGTATGGAGATTATACCCAATGCTTTCCTATGATTTAACCAAGTGCCCAACAGGCTGCCCGAATTGCTGCATTTAATATGGGGAAAGATACAAGTTGGCCTGCAAGGGTCATTAGCAGACTTTTCCACATATTCCTTGTGCACATTTATTTGAGACCTCAATCAAACAACAAAATTACCAAGATAATCAATTAAGAATGTTTTTAATCTCTCAAATTAATATCATAAATCCTATGAGAACCAAATGATTTGTATAGAAAAACAATGCACTATTACTTTTACTTAACTTGAAGCCTAAATTGGTTAATAAATGTGATGGGATATGTGAAGTTAATTCAATTATACTAATCTTCATTAAGCAGAACCAGCATGATTCTATGATCATTTGTTCAAAACAGCTGATGTGTTGTTAACAGCCTACACAGAGGGATAAGGAAAATATTTATCCCCCTCTCCTTGTTCAGCAATAAAATTATAGTATTGTTGTTTTAGTTAGACAAATATCCTTTAGTCATTCTTACAAATTGAGAAAGCTAAAACTCAAACGTAAGTGTTCTCGTCTTTCTCCATTCTGCTTTTAAGAAAACTTTTAAACATAGGTTGTAGTCTAGCACTGTGGCTGCCTTATGAAATTATTGGATAATAAATATATATAGATATTTGCAAGAGCAGACATGGATCATAAGAATGTCATAAATCATTTACACAGTAAGCATTACATGTTTTAAAAGAGATAACAATGTTCAACAACTAGCCAAAACTAATGTTGCTCTTTGTTTCTATTAATTTAATCTGTAAGCATAGAAAGGAATCTCTTCCTAGGGCATGGATGGGGAGCCTATGGCATTAGTGCATCAGGTGACACCTATTGGATACTGCTTGGTTGGGTTGGCTGCAATGCAATTGTAGTGTTTAATCAATTATTTGTTTTTTTTTTATTGTATATCAGCAGTTTAAACTGGCATTCACTTGATGATTAGAACTGTTTTTTTTATTTTATTTTGTATTTCGAAAAAAAACCTAAATATTTTTATCTATATTTACGAAGTATGCAATTAACAACATCACGTTTTTTTTTTATTTAGTTTCTTGTACACTCGACTATTACATTTTCATTTATACACATTAATTTCTTCTATTTCTTCACTTTAATTAAGTTGTAAAAATCAGCTTTAAGCTTTGCCTGAAGGCTTTTAGCCATCAAGCTGCCAATTAACTGCTGATATTTACATTTAAAAAAAATAAAGAATTAATGTTTAATCTCCCTTGGTAATGTTTTAAAGCTTTTCACTGCTGTATTCCACTCATCCTTGTCCTAAAAGAACTGTTACCGGTTATAAAAAACCTTACATTAAACTGCATATTTTCTGTAATTTTAATCTTCTTTATAGTAATTGTTTAAAGCAATAAACATGCTATAGCCCCTTGCACTACTTTATGATACAAATATATTGTGTATGGTAAAAAAAACTTTATTAATTTTTACATTTTGTTTTATTTGAACAAAAATATCTAAAAGGATATAGAGGTTTTTGTTTGTTTGTATTTTATTCAAAATTATGTCATTCTAAAAAAGATTTAAGAAATGCTACAAATAAAGTGGATAAAATGATATGCTTAACTAATAACTTAATTACATTACCTATAAAAATGGACAGCCCTTAAAGTATTATTCTACTAAATTACTTTCAGTGCTCTACAAATTACTTATAAGCTTCAATTTAAATGTAAACAGCTTATACATTTCCATACCAAACATATTTAACACATGTAATTGCTTGGTTCTCATACTCTGAGTATTATGATTTTTTTAAGGATTTTCTTACACAGTTGTTATAATAATTAATTATTTATTTGCAAACAGGCAACACATAGGCAAGAAATAAATTAGTATTTGCAGTCTCTGTTAAAACCTTTTCTACAACTGGGATATATGTATATTGGCCCTCATTCCTGTCTAACAGAGTTTGCTTTGTGTAAAATCATGTTGTTGTTTTTTTTTTTTTTTTTATAAAGGTTGGGGTTTCTGAAAGTCGTTGGTAAATAGCCAAGGTATAAGCTGAGAGGTCAGGTAGGGGTCAATGCACTTAAAATTGAAGTATAATCACTGATATGTCAAGAAAAATGACCTAGACAGGTATAAGTAGGCAAAAAAACAGATATACAAGGCATGTAGTATGAAGTTATAGACCAGTAGGATGAATGATATGCACACATTAGCCAACTGGATACACAGTGTACTGCTAATGGCTTCAAGGGCATACAGCTTTCAGTCACGGGCCAATAGGGTGCAGGAAAGAGAATACTGGTAATGGCCAGCAGGACCCCCGAGGGCCAGCAGCAAACTCGTTAAAGGTTTCAAGAAAAGCAGGAACCAAAAGCAGAAATTGGCAGAATGGCCAATAGTCTGACAAATAATTGACTTCATAAAAGGAAAACTCATTCTCACCGTATGAGCAAACCTTTTGGGTGCAGCATGCAGTTAACAATTAAATATAATTATGACTCTTTTTATAATTACAATTTTGAAAACACTGAGCTAGATTCGTAGGTACTTGATAGGTTGGTGAGAGGCCTTTTTGTCAAGGCGACATCATGTTTGGATTTCATCCAAGCATGCAGAACTAATAAAGACTCTATTGACCTTGGGAAGTATTTTGTATCGCACCTGAGTGTGGCTATTTCATAGCTTACAAGGTTGTGTCCTCTTTATCCTTAACTTATTTCTCTGAACGTCTTCACAGTTTTCTTTTGTGCATATGTTATTGTGAACTGTTTATAAAAAGTGTTTTTTTCCATTTATTTAATTATCGCTAGATTACAAGTGGAGTGCTATTTAAGTGTGTTAACTATGCTAGACTGGCTTTTTGCATGCATCAGATAGTGCACGTATTACAAGTTGAAAGTAAAATATTTTTGCTCGTGCACAAAAAGCCGAAGTCCGAATATTGTGACCACATTAACGTACTCCCCCATAGACTTCAATGGAGTGTGAAAGGTGGAAAAGCACCCTTATACGCGCACAATCCTGATCGCATTTTCTCAGGTGTGCTAACCCAAAATGAAATATTAATATTTTACATTTCAATGTTCTTCACATAGCAGATTATGTTCTATTTATTCTTAAATATATATATATGATGTTTTTTTTGTATACTATATATCTATACCTATATTTGTATAGTTATGATTATATATATATATATATATATATATATATATATATATAAATATCTATTTAAAAATACTTAAAACATATTCCCCTATGTGAAGAATATTGGAATGTGAAATATTTACATTAAATACATAGTTAAAACCTTTATTAAGTAAGCAAAAATATGTTTTTACATGTTTTCAGCTACTTGACTGCAAAGGGCTCCAATGCACATATATACAGTATATATATATATATATATATATATATATATACATGTATGTATCTGCATATGTATTTATGTGTTTAAATGTGTATATATGCCTGTAAATACATATATACACATATTAATAAAAAAATACATATGCACACATATATATATATATATATATATATATATGTACTGTATATATAATGTGTGTATATAGATATATATATATATACATATACAGTACATATTTACATATACATATTTAGACGTGTATGTATGTATTTATATGTTAAAGCCCGTTGCATGCCTTTTTTTCTAACATCTGAGACCTCATATTTTTTAGTTCTTATTTTTATAAATATTTTTTATTAGATAGTGTTATTATGAGTGTAACTGTACATTTAAATGTATTTTTGATGTGTTTTGCGCCACTTTTTTGTCTTGCATAACAGTTAACCAGAGCTCTGAAGTCACGCTATCCCTACATGCCTTAAATTAAATTATGCTTGCGCGAATGTGTTTACTTTTAATTTGTAATACGCGTGCTACTTCCAACGGGTGCAAAGAGCAGCGATAAACCCCTTTTTGCTTGTGCCCAACTATTAGCCCACCGCTCAGAGCCCTTAGTAAGGTTTTGAAGGCGTTTTTTGGGATGTGAGTATCCTTGGGAGTGAAACTTGTTCTAGGTAATGAGAAGTTAAAGGGACAGTAAACACCTTGTTATTTAAAGACATGTATGTTAATAATATGTTGAAACATATTTGTACCACCCTGCTGTGTTTTATAGGTGTAGAAGAGTTTCATGTAATTTCAACATATTTGTGTTATAACTTTTTAAATAATGGTACTGCTTCTCTGAATACTACAGAGCATTATATAATTGTTGCATCACAAACGTGTCCCCTTTTTTTTCTACAGAAGCATTTATTAATGGAATAAACAAACTTCCAGTGGAGGTTGAGGGGTTAAATTAATTAAGTGAATTAAAAAATGACAGGAATGAGCATAAAACAGGAATAAGCCATAAAGAATGTTGAAAAATATGTCTTAAGCACCATAATCCATATTCCATGACATCACTCATAGATTTTCTTTCAGCAATAAATTATTCTACTGAACACAAGCAAACTTCTAATGAAAAGGCTTTATTGTTAAATGTAAATTATTGTTAAATAAGCCATTGTACCATATCACTTGGAATTGCCAGTTGAATTTCACTATTCTTTAGGTAAAATTCAAGAAAATCTCAAGCTTGTAGGAGAAGTAATTAAACTTTGTAATTTTATGGCAGAACCTTTCGGTTGATCAGAAATTGTTCATGAGAATTAAATTGCTAATGTTGTAATTCAGATGCAATATAAAATATACAGTGACCATGTAAAATGTTAATTAAACTGTTCTACTTATTTTTCTTGATCCATGCAAAATACAATTGTGCTTAAAATGCATATGGGATTAAATGACAATATTGGATGAATCTTTCATAAATAAATATTTAGGACAATGATGTTTATACCAAATTATTAGAAAATATTTTCATAAGTTTATGAGGGGTAGTGATGATTATATCATGAATAATATAAAAAATGCATGGAAACATATTAGACAATCACAAATAATATTGAATCAGTTAGCCACTATGTTTTACTTTTTTATTGACTGTGGCCCTATTGATTCAGAGAAGGTTTAAAAAAAACTAATCTGCAAATCTCAACAAAAACACAGTTGAAAGGCCTTCTTGTAATAGTGGTTGTAAGTTTACCAAATTAGGGTTTATTTCTATTGAAGCGTAAATGGTTTTGTGCAAGGTTGCAAAATGAAAAAACTTCTGTTGGAAGCCATTATGCTTATCAGTTTCCGATGGCGTGTTTTTTTTATCATTAACGACAGCTGGGGTCTGGCTGCCGAAAATAATAATGACACATAGAAAATAGAAGTCGAAAAGTGCAAAATTACACCTGGTTTCCATCGAATGCGCAAACATGTAAAACATTGTTAGAAGCTGTCAATAAGTCTCAAACATTATGGCATGCTCAACTAGATGAAAAAGAGGAAAGATTTCCCATTGAGATATGCAAACAATGTAAGTGTATTATTTTTTTCCATTCTATAGTATAAATAGAAAAGGCAAAATATAAATAAAAAAGTTAAATATTGTAATCATATGATGCAGATATGTGTAAAAGTAGGAAGAGTCTCAACATCCATGGAAATGATGAATAGACTGTTTAAATGAATATTGTGATGTTGTGTAATCCTACTTGACCAAATGTTAAATTGGAGCATAAATTCATGAAGTATATTGTAAACATTGCTTTATAATGGCTATAGTGACAAGTTAGTTTAAGCAGCTAAGGTAACATTTCAGGGAAAGTTAGTTTAGGCCGCTAAGACAACTTGTGAGGGAGCAGTGAGAAGAAGGAACGTTTCAACAAACAATTACAGCAAAAATGCTAAAAGGTTTGCAATTTGAATAATCACAGCTTTCTTCACTTGATCAATAGTGTATTCAAAGCACTATAAAAATAGTTTTGTGCAAGCTTTACATGCATAACCTTTAACATTTACATGTAGCTTATATAATGGAGGTACCTCAATCCTGATGATAGTCATGGCTGAGGTGGCCTCCATTATGCTATTTCTACAATGTCTCACTCGTGAGGTCTGCAGAGAAAGCATGGTCTTTCTCTGCTGTAACCAAGACTGGTTTTCTGACAGCCCAGAACACAGGCACCGTTGAGGGTATGGTGTGTGTCCTTAAGAGCGTAATAGCAAACACTGTAGATTTTGTCATTAAAGGGTTAACAGCGAATCCATTTCCATCTCTGAACTAAACTTTTTTTGTAGTTTTTAGATGCTATTTACATTGAAGCCCTAGGCCATTTTTTTTCAAATGAGAAACCCACAGAGATCCAGCATATTCAAACTATACCATTCTTTTATATATATATATATATAGTAGTTGGTAAGCCTGCCCAGAGGGCAGTCTATGTGTTGTTGATAAAAAAAAATAGAACTGCAGAAAAAAATAAACACATTATCAAAATTAAAAAATTAAACCTAATCCCTATAAAAATAAAAAAGCCCCCCCCCCCCAAATAAAAACCCCTAATCTAATGCTAAGATACCAATAGCCCTTAACAAGGCTTTTTTTTTTGCAGGGCATTGCCCTAAGTTAAACAGCTCTTTTGCAGTTACAAAAAATTCTAAGTCCCCCTTAACAGTAAAACCCAATACCCACCAAACCCCCCAAAATAAAAAAACTTAACACTAAAAAAACCTAAACTATCCATTGCCCTAAAAAGGGCATTTGTATGGCCATTGCCCTTAAAAGGGCATTCAGCTCTTTTGCTGCCCATCCCTAATGTAATTTTTTTTAAAAATAAACCTGTCTAAACCCAAAAATTAAAAATTAAACCTAAGTTTAAATTAAGCTAACATTAAAGAAAATAAAAACGTCTAATATTACAGAAAATAAAAAACAAAATTACCAAAGTTTAAAAAAATTAAACCTAATCCCTATGAAAATAAAAAGCCCCCAAAAATAAAAGCACCTCCTAATCTAAAAATAAACTACCAATAGTCCTTAAAAGAGCCTTTTGTAGGGCATTGCCCTAAGTTTAACAGCTCTTTTAAGAATTAAACATACTAACACCCCCTAACAGTAAAAACCCCCACCCACCAAACCCCCCCCAAAAAAAAATAACACTAAAAAGCCTAAACTATCTATTGCCCTGAAAAGGGCATTTGTATGGACATTGCCCTTAAAAGGGCATTCAGCTCTTTTTTGCTGCCCATCCCTAATATAAAAAAAAAAACAAAAAACAAAAAAACCTAACACTAAAGCCCCAAATAGATACTCACAGGTCATGAAGTCTGGCGGAAAAGGTCCTCTTCAATGCGGTGAAGTCTTCTTCCAAATGGGGACCTCTTCTTTCTTCATCCTAGACAGCGGAACTGAGGACCGGCAACGGCGGAACTGAAGACCGGCGACCTTGGAGCCATGTACTGTGGAGGATCCTCTTCTTCCAATCGCCGCTGTAGACTGAATAGTGAATTCAAGGTACGCGATTAAATATGGCGTCCCTTGAATTCCTATTGGCTGATTTGATTCTTCAAATTCAAATCAGCCAACAGGATGAGAGCTACTGAAATCCTATTGGCTGTTTAAATCAGCCAATAGGATTTCAGTAGCTCTCATCATATTGGCTGATTTCAATTTGAAGAATCAAATAGGTTTATTGCAATGTGGGGGTTTTGCAGTTTAGGGGTTAAAAGGGTAATTAGGTTTATTGTGATGTGGGGTTTTGCGGGTTAGGGGTTAATAGGGTAATTAGGTTTATTGCGATGCTGGTGGTTGACGGTTAAGGGATTAAGGGGTTAATTACTTTATTATTTTGCAATGGGTGGGTTTGCTTTGCTGCATCCAGGTGAATTCTTTTGGCTGCCTCACACTGCCAACATTCCATTGAGGATGCGTGCGCAACTGGCGATGGACATTACAAACGCAATTATATATATATATATATATATATCATGACATGCAGGAAACCTGCAACAAAAAGTAAGAAAAAATGCATTTTTTAATTACATTTTTAATAAACAATATTGTGTGTGTTTTTCCCTGAACTCTATAGTAAGCGAAGGGGTTATCCTCATATAAAATAAGGGCATTTTGGTAAAATTATATAACTATAATCTGCACATAGGGGCTTCCATGAGCCTCTATTTAAACAAATGGACATTTATTAACACCAGGCTATTAAAACTTATATAGGGGTTTATTTTAAAGAAGGGCTTCTGTTCTTTACAACAAAGAGTCTTGGGTGTATATGCCTTTTTGATTTTCTGATATAAGAGTATATATACGTCTAAAATGTATTTAAATCGAATACATCAAATTTGCTTTGTTCTCTTGGTATTCTTTATTCAAAGCTAAACCTAGGTAGGCTCATATGATAATTTCTAAGCCCTTGAAGGCTGCCTCTTGTCTCGTGTTTTTCACAGCTAGACAGTGCTATTTCATGTGTGTCATACAGATAACATTGTGCTCACTTCCATGGATGGAGTTATTTATGAGTTAGCTCTGATTAGCTAAAATGCAAGTCTGTAAAAAAATGAGATAAGGGACAGTCTACAGAGTCTTACTTTTCACAACGGTAAAAGTGTATAAATATAACAGTGTTGGTTATGCAAAACTGAGGAATGGGTAATAAAGGGATTATCTATCTTTTTAAGCAATAAACATCTTCAAGTAGACTGTCCCTGTAAGTGTTGTGCTCGAGGACAACACAAAATAACATTGTGAAAGCAGCTTTCTGAGGTAACCGCTGCAAAAGTATTGTCTTGGGTGTTACCATCAATGAGTGAGTTTAATAGAAGGGTGTAGACTGTCCCTTTAAATGTTATTTTAAAAAAGCAAATATTTTATATTTGTGTATATGTAATTTTCACAGATCACAATCTCTGCTTCTATTCTATAAGGTATAGCTGATAATTAGAGTGGATTAAAAACGAGAAACATCACGATTTCCTTTGGTTTCCTGTATTTATTTTTTTCTAGCTCTGAGAAAAAAGAAACAGCATTTTGTGCTGCTTAGATTTGGTTATATTTAGTCAGATGGCTGACTGATCTGTCAGGCTGTCTTATATTAACAATGAAAAACAGATTTTACACACTTGGCATTTTACAAAATTTTCATTTGGGGAATTAAAGTCCCAAAATCTATTGAAATAAATGTGAATTGTTGAATTTTATATGCAACTAACCTTTTGGGGTAATTTTTTACACCAACCAAGAGTTCATAAGGATCACAAATGGAACTAACTTGTCAGACTAATGATAAGGACAAGGGCACAGGAAACAAAGTTTAAACATTTTATTATCAAAAGTAAAACATTGTTGCTAAATTCTTAAACATTTTATGCTTGCAAATAAAGTGCTATGGGCTAGATTACAAGTAGAGCTTGCATGCAAGCAATATTAGTGCTCCACTTTGTAATACCAGCGCACGATAATGTGCGCTGGTATTACAAGTAAAACGCAATGCAAACTCAAGCATCAGAACCTCGTGCAGCGAAGGGGGTAAGTAGCGCAGGGATGGGCAGCATTTTTAAATATATATGTATATGACTATATGTGTTAATATGTGTATACACATATATATGTGTATATATACATATTAACACATAAATATATATGTATATAATCATATACATATATATTTGCAGTTCCCAGAGACTGCAATGTGGGGATGGGCGAATGTGTTTATATTCAAATTTGAATGTTAGAACGAATGTTATTGTAGAAATTTGATTTACATAATAGAATGTTGATAAGAATGAATATTCTTAAAGATTCTATTATCGAATGTTATTTGCAGTTGTCGAATGTCACTTTCGAATTCGAATGTGACATTCGAATTTGAATATTACATTTATAAAACAGTTGTAGACTAGAAATACTATTTCAAATTCAAATGCAACATTCAAATTTGAATATTACATTTATAAAACACAGTATTAGACTAGAAATACTATTTCGAATTTGAATGTTACATTTGAATTTGAATGTCGCATTTGAATTTGAATATTACATTTATAAAACAGTTGTAGACTAGAAATACTATTTCAAATTCAAATGCAACATTCAAATTTGAATATTACATTTATAAAACACAGTATTAGACTAGAAATACTATTTCAAATTCGAATGTTACATTTGAATTCGAATATTACATTTATAGAATAGTATTAGACTAGAAATACTATTTCGAATTTGAATGTGACATTCAAATTCGAATTTAGCATTCAAATTCAAATGTTGCATTTATTAAAAACAGTTGTAGGCTAGAAATATTACTTGAATTTGCATGTTACATTCAAATTCAAATGTAGCATTTGAATTTGAATATTACATGTAAAAAACAGTATAAGACTAAAAATACTATTTTGAATTTGAATGTGATATTCGAATTCGAATGTTACATTCAAATTCGAATGTAGCATTTGAATTTGAATATTACATGTAAAAAACAGTATAAGACTAAAAATACTATTTTGAATTTGAATGTGATATTCAAATTTGAATGTAGCATTTGAATTCGAATATTACATTTTATTTTTTTTTAAATATATTTTATTTGATTTTCATAGTAAATAAGTAACATTGCACCTTTTGGTGCTCCACTTACAACATAAACTTAGTGCAATGATAAGAAATGAAACAACATAAAGGATATCCATGTAACCCACTTTTTGGGTTAGGTCATTACCTCAATCTTAAAATTACATAGATACGTCCAGAAATGGAGGCAAATAACTGTAGAAATATGATAAAACATGTGAATATGTTCCAGTTGAGGATGAGGATGAAGGGTGAGGGATAAAAAGGAGGGGGGGGCGGGGGTAGGGATGGGATCGGGGGGACCAGGCAATCGTAGAAGAATGGAGAGGTCTCTCGGATCTGGAAATAGTAGTCCCTAAATATCTAGACTCGGGAGCCATTGGGTGTCATGTATAGATTTCCATGCAGCCCATGTCATTTCAAATAGGTCTATTTTTTCACCGGAAAAGAAAATATTCCTCTCCATTGAGTACAAGAATGCCATAAGCTTAACTATGTCAGACCATGGCGGGGGGCTTATAATTTTCCAGAATCTGGCGATTGAAACTTTAACTGCTAAGAAGAGGTATATACATAGATATCCTTGATACCTAGGCAAACCACAGGTACCTATATGGAGTAGGGCTATCTCCGGGGTTCTAGTTAATGTTATCCCTATACTGGCTAACAGGAAGAAACGCACTCCAGAGTGGTTTAATCTTGGAGCAGCCCCACGAAATGTGAGTCATGTCGCCTGTTTGACCGCAGTTCCTCCAACAAAGGTTTGTGGTAGGGGGGAACAGTTTGGCTAATCTTATCGGGACGTAGTACCAATGGGTGAGGAGTTTAAAATACGTCTCATAGATGGTGACACAGTGTAGGGCTTGCTTTGTAAGTGTGGATGTGTGCTGCCAGTCTTTACTAGGTATGGATATGTTGAGTTTTTGTTCCCATTTTAAAATGTGCGGGGCTTTATCATCTGGTGTTGCGCCATCCATTAAATTATAATGGACAGACACAGGTCGGAGGCCCTGCTTCCATCTAGTTTCCCACATAGTGAGTTGACAATTTGAAGAGGGTCGAAACCCCCAGCTAGACAAAAAACTGGTTACTCTGGTGTGTTCAAAAATTAAGTAGGGTGGGATCGTGGCTATGGCTCTAAGCTGATCAAGTGAAGTAAATGAGTCTGCTTGGGGGGGCGACCACATGTTTGTCACTCTCACAATACCCAGATTTGCCCATATGGCTGCGTGCGAGTCAGGTAGTCCAGTCAGAAGACCAGATATAAAGGTGATAGGGGAAGGGTGGGGCGCAATGTGTTTATAGTGCCTAAGCTGTTCCCATATGGCCAGGCATTCTTTTATGATAATATTATCAATTTCTAGGGTCTGTCTACAGTGTGGGGGGTATATTACATTTATTAAACACAGTTGTAGACTAGAAATCATATTTCGAATTCAAATAATTCAAAATAAATAGCTAAACATTCTATTATCCGAACAAATATTTTCGTACTTTATTGAAAAATTCTAAAACAAAAATTCGAAAATAGAATGTTAGACTGTTATATAAACAATCGAAATTTGATTCGAACGAACAAATGTATCACAATTCGTTTTAAATTTCAAATTTTTAGAAACATTCGCCCATCCCTACTGCAATGTAAAGGCACTTTTCACTCCCGCTAACTTTAAAGCTTGGTGCAGTTATTTTTTACTTTAAAAAAAATTACTTTTTTTTTTTTTTAATAAAAAACTATAAACTATAATGCCCTCTATTTTGAGGGCATTTGGGGCACTTTTCAAAAATTAACTAGAGATCGGATCTCTGGTTAATTTTCTGAGCGTTAAGTGCTACAGTGAGCTTGCAATAAATAGCAAAAACCAGACACGTGATAATTTAGTGCTCCACTTGTAATCTAGCCCTATATATTTAATTAACATAATAGCTATGCCATTCATTGATGTATAAATACAACCATTTTTAACCATTTGAAATAATTCTTTAGAGTTCTGTAAGGTTAATCAAATGGCTGCTAAAATAAAATGCCATTTATATTTTTATATAAAACAGAAGTAGAAAGTTAGGTAAATTTCTTGCCAGGAAGCTTTGCTATCTACTGATTAAAAATTGATTAAAACCTTGGGAATTTATTACAAGAATGATGTTGCTTGTCTAGCAAGGAAATATTTATTTTAAAATAAATTAAAAAAATGATCACTATTTTGTTATGCAGTGCTGTTCAATATTTTTTTTTCATAATATTTGTAGTCCATTGATAAAAAAACACAATATTGTACACCTATTAATGGAACCATATACTCTGCTGATAAGATTGTGTTGTATTTATGCCGTAGGAACACTCATTCAAATGGGCTGAGCTCTCTGCCTTGAACCTCCCAATTGGCATGTTGATTTATGCTTCTGCCTCTTGCTATATCTATTCTATAGCCAATACTGAAGTATTCAAACATGACACAAATAATAATCTAGTAATTACCAAATGATTTGCAGACACTGTTAACCTATAATGCACTAAACTTTATGATTTAGTGCTAGATACAAAATAAATACAAAATAAATGGGTGGAGCTAAAACCAGCAGTCTGAATGAATTATACATCACAAATACAACTTATATCAAAAATCTAAATTAATATTTAAAGAGACATGAAACACAAATATTTATTTAATGAGTCAGATAGTAGTGCTCATATTACAAGTTGAAAGAAAACGTATTCGCTTGAGCACAATTGAATTTATCAAGCATCAGAACTGTGGGACTTCTGAGCTCTGTTAAACTGTTACACAAGACAAAAAAGTTGCACAAAACATATCAAAAATACATTTAAAAATACAGTTATACTCATAATTACACTGTCTAATTAAAATGATTTAAAAAATGTCATAAAAAGTTATAAGGGCTCAAAGATATGAGGTCTGCAAAGGGCTTTAACATAGAGATACATACATACACACACACATACATACATATATATATATATATATATATACACATATGTGTGTGTGTACATATTTATTTATATATTTAGGGCTAGGTTACAAGTGGGGCGCTATTTTATTGCACTACCGCAAGCAGGCCATTATTAGTGCTTATAAAATTAACCAGAGATCAGATCTCCCAATCCTGTGTGACAGTGTTAGACAATTATATAATTTATGTAACGGAAAAGCAATGCAGGGTGCATGTAGACACCATATGCCTCACTAGACCACTGATGTTAATCTTGAGACCGTTCATAAAGGGATAAAGTTAGTATTAATTTAAAACAAAACAACACAGCTTTATTGGTATCAGTGGTAACTAGTGATCTGTCACTGGATTAAGCACTGCGACATCTCCCAAGTAATAGTGATATTTGATTTACTACTTTATTTTAGAGCTACTAGAATATAATAACACTGGTACATATTACTTGTGGCTTCCTACAGTGCTTCCAGTAACCCACTGTTTTGTAGTGACACCTAAATCAGTTGTACAACTGCTATTAGCTAGACAAAAATCAGTGTGGAAGATCAAAATCAAATAATCCTCCCCTCTGCTTGTTCTATTCCCCACCACAATTAACGCAAATTACAAACTCCAGCACAACTAGCAAATGGCTAGATTACGAGTTTTGCATTAAGCTGAAAAAGCAGCGTTAACAGGTCCTAATGCTGCTTTTTCACTACCGCTGCTATTACGAGTCTTGCAGGTTTATGGGCCCCGCACACTTTTTTGGCCTTACCGCAAACTGACTTACGTAAACTTTGTAAACCCTTTTTTCTATGGGACTTCCATAGCGCCGTTATTACGAGTCTGTCCTGGGAGGCCAAAAAGTGAGTGGTACACCCTCTACCTCCAAGATCCGTAACGCATTCTAAAGTCAGTAGTTATGAGTTTTACACTACAACACTGTAGCATAAAACTCATAACTAAAGTGCTAAAAAGTACACTAACACCCATAAACTACCTATTAACCCCAAAACCGAGGCCCTCCAGCATTGCAAACACTGAAGATTAACCTCTAATCTGCCGATCCGGACATCGCCACAACTATAATAAACATATTAATCTCTAAACCGCTGCACTCCCGCCTTGCAAACACTAGTTAAATATTATTAACCCCTAATCTGCCGCCCCTAACATCGCCGCCACCTACATTATATATATTAACCCCTAATCTTCCGCACCCAACGTCGCCGCCACTATATTAATAAAATTACTATCATTAACTACATTATTCCTATTTAAAACTAAATACTTACCTATAAAATAAACCCTAAGCTAGCTACAATATAACTAATAATTACATTGTATCTAGCTTAGGGTTTATTTCTATTTTACAGACAAGTTTGTATTTATTTTAACTAGGTAGAATAGTTATTAAATAGTTACTAACTATTTAATAACTACCTAGCTAAAATAAAGACAAATGTACCTGTAAAATAAAACCTAACCTATGTTACACTAACACCTAACACTACACTACAATTAAATAAATTAACTAAATTAAATACAATTAAATAAATTAAATTAGCTAAATCACAAAACCCCCCACTAAATTACAGAAAATAAAAAACAAATTACAGATCTTTAAACTAATTACTCCTAATCTAATAGCCCTATCAAAATAAAAAAAGCCCCCCCCCCAAATAAAAAAAAACTCTAGCCTAAACTAAACTATCAATAGCCTTTAAAAGGGCCTTTTGCGGAGCATTGCCCCAAAGTAATCAGCTCTTTTACCTGTAAAAAAAATACAAACAACCCCCCAACAGTAAAACCAACCCTCCAAATAAAAAGCTAACTATAACAACCTAAGCTCCCCATTGCCCTGAAAAGGGCATTTGGACGGGCATTGCCCTTAAAAGGGCATTTAGCTCTTTTGCAGGCCCAAAGCCCTAACCTAAAAAATAAACCCACCCAATACACCCTTAAAAAATCCTAACACTAACCACCGAAGATTCAATTACCGGGAGAAGTCTTCATCCAAGCGGAAAGATGTCCTCAATGAAGCTGGCAGAAGTGGTCCTCCAGACGGGCAGAAGTGGTCATCCAGACGGGCAGAAGTGGTCCTCCAGACGGGCAGAAATCTTCATCCAGACGGCATCTTCTATCTTCATCCTTCCGGCGTGGAGTGGATCCATCTTCAAGACATCCGACGCGTAGCATCCTCTTCAAACAACGGCTTCTTCGTAATGAATATCTCTTTAAGTGACGTCATCCAAGATGATGTCCCTTAGATTCCGATTGGCTGATAGAATTCTATCAGCCAATCGGAATTAAGGTAAAAAAAATCCTATTGGCTGATGCAATCAGCCAATAGGATTGAAGTTCAATCCTATTGGATAATCCAATCAGCCAATAGGATTTTTTCTACCTTAATTCCGATTGGCTGATAGAATTCTATCAGCCAATCTGAATCTAAGGGACGCCATCTTGGATTACGTCACTTAAAGAGATATTCATTATGAAGAAGCCGTCGTTTGAAGAGGATGCTCCGCGTCGGATGTCTTGAAGATGGACCCGCGCCGGAAGGAAGAAGATAGAAGATGCCGCCTGGATGAAAACTTCTGACCGTCTGGAGGACCACTTCTGCCGACTTCGTTGAGGACATCTTGCCGCTTGGATGAAGACTCTCCCGGTAAGTGAATCTTCGGGGGTTAGTGTTAGGATTTTTTTAAGGGTGTATTGGGTGGGTTTATTTTTTAGGTTAGGGCTTTGGGCCTGCAAAAGAGCTAAATGCCCATTTAAGGCCAATGCCCATCCAAATGCCCTTTTCAGGGCAATGGGGAGCTTAGGTTTTTTTAGTTAGCTTTTTATTTGGGGGGTTGGTTGTGTGGGTGGTGGGTTTTACTGTTGGGGGGTTGTTTTTGTTTTATTTTTTTTTTACAGGTAAAAGAGCTGATTACTTTGGGGCAATGCCCCACAAAAGGCCCTTTTAAGGGCTATTGATTAGTTTAGGCTAGGGTTTTTTTAATTTTGGGGGGCTTTTTTTTATTTTGATAGGGCTATTAGATTAGGTTTTATTTTTTTATTTTCTGTAATTTAGTGTTTGTTTTTGTTATTTAGCTAATTTCATTTAATTTATTTAATTGTATTTAATGTAGGTAATTTATTTAATTGTAGTGTAGTGTTAGGTGTTATTGTAACTTAGGTTAGGTTTTATTTTACAGGTAAATTTGTCTTTATTTTATCTAGGTAGTTATTAAATAGTTAATAACTATTTAATAACTATTCTACCTAGTTAAAATAAATACAAACTTGCCTGTAAAATAAAAATAAAACCTAAGATAGCTACAATGTATCTATTAGTTATATTGTAGCTAGCTTAGGGTTTATTTTATAGATAAGTATTTAGTTTTAAACAGGAATTATTTAGTTAATTATAGTAATTTTATTTAGATTTATTTAAATTATATTTAAGTAGGGGGTGTTAGGGTTAGACTTAGATTTAGGGGTTAATACATTTAATATAGTGGCGGCGATGTTGGGGGCGGCAGATTAGGGGTTAATAAGTGTAGGTAGTTTGCGGCGACATGGGGGGGGGAGATTAGGGGTTAATAAATATAATGTAGGTGGCTGCGATGTTGGGGGCAGCAGATTAGGGGTTAATAAGTATAATGTAGGTGGCGGCGGTGTCCGGAGCAGCAGATTAGGGGTTAATAAATATAATGTAGGTGTCGGCGATGTCGGGAGCAGCAGATTAGGGTTTAATAAATATAATGTAGATGTCGGCAAAGTCGGGGGCGGCAGATTAGGGGTTAATAAGTGTGAGATTAGGGGTGTTTAGACTCGGGGTTCATGTTAGGGTGTTAGGTGTAAACATAACTTTTATTTCCCCATAGGAATCAATGGGGCTACGTTACTGAGTTTTACGCTGCTTTTTTGCAGGTGTTAGACTTTTTATCAGCTGGCTATCCCCATTGATGTCTATGGGGAAATGGTGCACGAGCACGTACAACCAGCTCACCGCTGACTTAAGCATTGCTGGTATTGGAGTGCAGTATGGAGCAAAATTTTGCTCAATGCTCACTTCTTGCCTTTTAACGCCGGGTTTGTAAAAACCTGTAATACCAGCGCTGCAGGGAAGTGAGCGGTGAGAGAAAACTGCTCGTTTGCACCGCACCCCTCCTAACGCAAAACTCGTAATCTGGCTGGATGTTTTCCCTGCACATCTTGGTTAATTCTTACCATGATCTTTTCCAACCACAAATAAACCTAGAAGAGCTGTCTGGATACCATCACCACAAATAACTGTGCCCTTCCACCCCCAGGATATTTGTGGTGGGTGAGGTTATTATCATAATACTGAGGTAGGTATGAATGGAAATCTATATGACACTATTTGCATAGGATCCGGCCATGGGACTGTTGCTATAGCAATTGAATGTTCAACCTTCATTAACCCCTCTTTTCAATCCCCAAAAATGTAAGGGAGACACATTATTAAATCTACCCCTAATTATCAATGATTTTCTTTAACAGCGGATGCTGATTTCTACCCACGGAGTTTCCGGCTCAACAGAAACATAAGTTAAGACACAGCGTCATAAGACTTCTGCTCCTTAATTTGTTCGCCTCCTTTCAGGTGGCAGACTGCAATCATCCCGATCCGAACGGGATGATTGACGCCCCCTGCTAGCTGTAAATATGCAGGGGGTGGCATTGCACAAGCATTTTAAGAAATGTTTGTGCAATATTAAATGCTGACAGCATGCGCTGAAAAGAGGGGTTAGCGATGCCGTGCGGACATGATTCGCTGCAGTGAATCATGTCCGCCTGGCATTTGTTAAATTTACCTATTAGGCTAGTTGAAGAGTAATTGGAAGATGTGTTTTTTTTTATTTATTTTGTAATAGCAGTCAAATAATTTCCAAAAAAGATAAAGATAACTTGCCAACAATAAACAACAGATATTTATCCCTCAGTTTTGCATTTGTGACATTTGATAAACTGCATCAGAACATTACTATTCTATATATGCTGTAATTATATTGTGCTAGGTCCCCTCATTTGGGTATAGTACTTAAACCAATGTTGACATTAATTACATTTGAGAATTAATGTGCGTGGAGGCAGCATATTGTCGAGCAGCAATGTTGATGACTTGCTTAAAATACATCAGCAAATTTTTAAATTTAAATGAATGTAGTTTTTACTTCGATTTTACTATAGTGAACTCATTATTTTCCAGAAACCACCAGCAATCCAGTGAAGATTATGTGAGTTGAAGTATAACTAGTTCAGAAATAGAATAATACTTTTATTTTTACTGCAAGTCTACATTCCAAAAAATAAGTGCTTCCAAGGGGAAAAATCAATTTTTAATTACTGTAAAGCTTCTTGCTCTCAGGTTCTTAAACCACGTGATCTGAAAAGATGATATGATAATGATTTTGGGACTATGTTTTCTATTTAAAACATAAATAGAGAAAATGAGAATGGTATATTATAAAGAAGTTTAAATTATAGAGATATAGCTCACTTTGATACTATTTTTAATCTTTTTTGTTTTAAAGATATAGCAGAACATTACTCTATCTACTAAAGACGTACTACATCTTAATATTTTTTTAAAATGATAAACTTTCAGAAGACCACAACACTGAATGCAAAAACTCATTTTTATTGTTTTTTTTAATTCTTAAAAAACAACAGCATATCAATAATTGTATTTCAAAACTCTTTAAACAATTGTTTTTTTTTAACAAAATACCATAATATAAGATTCCAATGATATTTTCTTATTAAATAATAAAAATTAACCCCTTGTGCCATATGGACGTAGGTACTACATCACAGAGTTATTTGCCCTGCATACCCTGTTGACGTAGTACCTATGTCCAACACTAGTACATGCTACAGTCCTGGCTGTCAGCTTAGACAACCGACACTAGAACCCAGGGGCAGAAGGCATCTGCCTTCATATGGTAAGGGAGTAGTGATTGTACTCCCTTTATCATATGAAGCCAGAGCGCCGATACAGACAGTGACACAGACAGTGCCGTGGGCGGTGTGGGAGGGAAGGAGGGAGGTGGTTGGGTGGCCCATTGCCAGAGGGGACAGGAGGGGAAGAAAGGGGAGCGTTCCATGTGCTACAGAAAAGAATGGAGAGGGAGGGATTCCACAAAGGGGCTTTTGAGAGGGTTGGAAGGGGTTCTATATACAGCCACTTTGAGGGGGAGGTTGAGAGGGGGGGAAATTACACTACAGAATTTTTTTTAATTAATAAATTAATATAGTTTAAAAATGAAACATGTTAACTGAGTACTGGCTGCCAGCTGCCAGTACCTATTATGGTGGAGATCTTTGGGAGAGAGATGGCTGGAGCCATTTGGGAGGGATCAGGTAGTTGGGAGGGTAAGGGGGGATCCTACACTGGATAAAATACATTTTAAAAAAGTCCTAAAACATAATACTGGCAGACTGCCATTACCTAAGAAGGAGATGAAAAGTGTGGGTATGGGGAGAGAGCAGTTTGGGGGGGATCAATGAGGTGTCAGGTGGGAGGGTAATTCTTACGGTAGAATATTATTACCCTTGCCAAGTAGCTAATTAATCCATTCGCTGCTGGGAATTTTAGAAGTGTGTTGTGCAGCTGCAATTAGCAGCCTTCTAATTACAAAAAAGCAATGGTAAAGCCATATATGTCTGCTATTTCTGAACATAGAGGAAACCAGAGAAGCTTGTAGAGCCATTTGTGTTATGATTGTACAATTAGTATGTAAATAATTTCAGTGAGAAAGCCAACGTTTGTGAAAAAGTTAACAATTTATTTTTATATGATAGCTTTTGGCTGCAAAATGGTGGTATGAAATTTACCAAAATGGGCCTAGATCAATACTTTAAAAAATATATAGTTTATATAGGTATATAAAAAAAACAAGGCTCTATTTCTGTTTAAATGGAATGATAGCGAAAATGCTAAAAATGTGCAGGTACTTTGGGCAAGTTTTTCTCTGAAATTTCTGGTATGGCAGGGGTTGAATTTTTGTTGCCATTTACCATGATCTTGCAGTATGCAAACACAATATTTAATAATAATAAAAAAATAAAAACATAATAATAATTTCCACCAAAAAATGACGCTATGTGAGTTTAACTTAAACTATCATCTATTATCAAAATCAAGAGATGCTTCCAATCTTTAGAATACAATGAGCGCTTGTATAAGAACATTTCAGATGATCCCTTAACAGCTATAGGAAGGGAACCAAATCCATTTTATTTTTTCTGGGACATCCAGTAAAATCTTTCTGGTTGTAAGGTGCACAGCATTCATTAGATGCCCTGCATCAACCAAAATAATAGTAAAGCTGGCAAGTACTGATAAACTGACTAATGTAGGAGAACATGAACCCTTATAATAGGGGAAGTTTGGCAAAACTGATCAGTCTACTGTCTGATAAAAGGGTAAATAAGGAATCAAGGGCCTAGGCATTTAATATTTATTTTAAGAGAGGGAATTTTCTCTATCAAAAATACCTGCAATATATAGGTAAATACGATAGTTAGTGTTTGCTTATTGTTAGTGTTACTAACTTAAAATTTCATTATTTAATGGGGTGTCTCAAAACAAAGTAGTCCAGAGTGTAAGATAGGGGCTCCCTCAACTTCACTTTACAATGCAATATTTTTGGAAACATGGACTTTGAACAATAAAGGGATGAGCATAAATGTTTTAAAGCATGGGTTACTCACTCAAGTGTGGTGCATATGAATGATGGGCTCTCATACAGCAAATGAACCTTGTTATCTAGCAGATGCATTTTTTTTTAAATCTCTTTATTGAGGTATAAAATATTGTACAACATCAGATAATTAAAAACATACAGAATATGAATACAGATTTTTAACATCATTGCTTAACATTCAGAGTAGTAGTATATTGTATGAATATCCAGCTTAATTAGAAGTAATACCTCGTTTTTGGATTTCAAGAGAAAAGAGAAGAGACAGAAGAAAAGAAAAATAATCAGAAAGATTACCAATGTTCATATTGATTTGTGAGTTAATCCCCTGAGGTGTAATATAATGATATTTCGAAACCGCTATATAAGAAATCACATGTTTGTAGATGGTTTTGTATACTTGTGAATATCATCTTCCCAAATAAAAATAATCTCATAAAAGAATTCTTGACGTTGTGTTTTCATGTAGTGACATTCTTCTAGTTGTATGTTTGTATACATATTTTCTACCCATTGGGCAATTGTAGGTGTCTGGTCTTGTTTCCAGTATTCAGCAATTCAAGTTTAGCACTGTTACTAGCAGATTGAAGGATAGTTAAACTAACTGTGGGTCATTTTTTAGGTGGTTTATTCAATAGCCATGTCAGAGGGTCAAGTGGGATTTTTATTCCCAATAGAGTTTCTGTTTGCAAGGCAACCCCTTCCCAAAAGATGCTTATTTGGGGGCAGTTCCACCATGTATGTCCCATGCAACCAACTTCAATATTACAAAACCAACATAGGTCAGATATTTGTGAGTATAATATCTTTAAGCAGGACGGAGTAGCAGGTGCAACATTTTTATATCTACAGCAATCTCCTACTGTATTGAAGGCATGAAAGAGAGTAGGTAGGCGATTACTATTTTTACTATTTTAAGGCAATCTATTACCCCTAAAATAGCATAAGACCACTTACTAGATTTGAACTCCTTGTTTTAAATTTGGGGTCATTCTATGTCCTGATGTGTTGTGTTATAGGAACAAAAGTAAGTGGGGCAGTAGGTGCTTTGTTCCATGCAAAGAGTACATACTTCTTACCTGATATCCTGCTCATTAGTTAATTACTGTAGCGCTCTGGGGGTTTTTTTGCTTGGCAACTGAAAGAAAAAAAAAACAATACTACTGTCACCTTGCATTAATGCTGCTATAAAACTGTGGTATACAATATAATATATAAGGATGCTTTGTACTAGGCTAAAATAATGTATTCTGTTTGTTAGTTGCAAAGTTTAACTGTTACAGGAAATAAAATATTCATAAATATTTGTATGTTTTGTGTGCATTGTTGTTTCATGTTCTTATGTTTCTTTTTTTATTTTTACCTTTGTTTTCTTAACTTATTTACTAAAATCCACATATACTAGTAGTAAGCATTCAACTTTATTTACAAATAATACAAATGCAAAACTAGACTATACAGATGTGGCTAAAAGTATTGGTACCCTTCAACTTTTTTAGGAAAATGCATAATTTTCTCTGAGCTGAGTAAAAATTGACAAAAGTGTTTTGTATCCACCATTCTTTATTTTAAATGTAATAGAACAGAAACATATTTTTATTACTTTAAACCGTAAAACAAACTAGAAAGCACAGACAAAAATAGTGGTACTCTTAACCTGTTTTGTAGCACAGCCTTTGGAGACAATAGCTGTAATTGAGCGCTTTCTGTAGCTCTGAAAAAGATTTCTACACTTTTTGAGTGGGATTTTGGCTCTTTTTGAGCAAACTGCTACAGTTCTATCAGGTTTGATGGGTGCCTTTTCCCAACTACAAGTTTCAGCTCTTTCCACAACTGTTCAATGGGATTTAGTTTTTGGGGTAGATTTATTAAATGTCAGATGGACATGATCCGCTTTAGTCGATCATGTCCACCCGACATCGCTAAATGCCGACAGCATATGCTGTTGGCATTTAACATTGCACAATCATTTCTAGTGAAATACTTGTGCAATGCCGCCCCCTGCACATTGGCAGCCAATCGGCCGCTAGCAGGGGGTGTCAATCATTCCATCTAATCTGATCGGGCTGTTTGATGTCCCCCACCTCAGAGGTGGCGAATGAGTTAAGGAGCAGTGGTCTTAGACCGCTGCTTCTTAACTTTTTTTTCTGGCGTGCCTGGAGGCTCGCACGGAAACAGCTGCATTCACAGCTTAATAAATCGGCCCTCTGGTCTCATAGAAGGCTACTTTGGAACAGTCCACT